>NC_138825.1:56386003-56501950 GCF_965183815.1 Platalea leucorodia | reverse complement strand
GAAGGATGTTCAAAACGCCCTGCCATAACGATCACTTTTTGACGCAGCTACTAAGACTCTTCCAGTAACTCAAGAAATGCGTGAGTCTCTGCTTAAAGACGCTGCCAAGAATGAAAGAAGCCAGCGTGGAAACAGGGAGTCACGGCGTGACCTCTCCTTACTGAAGCACAAACACACAGAGCGCCCCTTCGCCTGCGGCGCAAAGCCCGCCACCATCGCTACGCGCCAGCAGGTTTGTTTCTTACTGCTAGCAGACAGCTCTCAGCGTGCCATGCCAGTGCTTCGAGGCTCCGTTCACCCGACCAAAAAAAAAAAAAAAATAAGGCAGCTGTTTTGAGGTTCGCCGATTCTCAGGGAGGTCTTGTTGTTGTTAATTCGTGTCACAGAATCAGCGAGGCCTTCAGTTCATGGTAAAACAGAAGTTGTGACCGATGCAAAACTGAGGATTTTTAATTGGAAGCGTTTCTCTCAAACTCATTTAGCCTTTACTTCAACAACTTGCACGAGCGGCTCTTTTCCACCGCCGCGGGTGGTTAAGATCCCACCTGGGACGTTTTGCTGGAACTGAAGATGTCACGACTTTGCTCGTTACCTTTTTGGCTATTGGGCTTTTTTTTTTCCCTTAACGCCCGCGCAGCAACGCTCCACCGGGGACGGAGCCCTCCGCAGCCTCGCGCCTTCTGCCCGGTTCCCTCGCCCCCGCGCCGCCACCAGCGCTTTCAGGGCGCGCCCACCCCGGTTACTCGCAGGTGTCGCCTCGCCGCCCGGGGGCTCGCGCAGGCGGCGCACGGCGCGCGCAGAGGCTCCCGTGACGCCTTTGCTCGGGAGCAGCGCGCGCGCCCGGCCGGTTGGCAGCGGAGGCGGCGGCGTTAACGCAGGGAAGCGCCGGCCCCCGCCGCCGGCCGAGGGGCTCCGCGCCGGGGCGGGGCCGGGGCCGGGGCCGGGGGGCGGGGGCGTGGCCGGGGCGGCCCCGCCCGGCGGAGCTGTTCGCGGCGGCGGGTGCTGAGCGCCGCCGCGCCGCCTCGTGCCGCCGGGCGGGGCCGGCGCCTCCCCGCGCCGCGCTCGCGGGTGCCGGCGGGGGGAGCCGGTCCCGCCGCTCCCGCCGCCGCCGCCGCCGCCGCCGCTCCCGCTCCCGCCTGCGCGCTGCCGCCGCCGCCGCCGCCTGGGGCCATGGCGGCGCTGGTGCTGGTGCTGCTGGCGGCGCTGGGCGGGCGGGCCGTGCTGCCGGGCGGGCGGTGCGCGGCGCCGCTGGCCGACCTGCGCTCGCAGATCTCGGGCGTGGAGTCGCTGCTGGAGGAGTTCCGCCGGCAGCTGCAGCAGGAGGAGCCGGGACCGCCGGCGGCGGCGACGGGCGGCGGCGAGGAGCGGTGCGGCGGCAGCGGCAGCTTCTCCGCCAGGCCCGACTCCATCATCCGCACCAAGGACTCCATCGCGGCCGGCGCCACCTTCCTGCGGGCCCCCGCCGCCGCGGCGGGCTGGCGGCAGTGCCTGGACGCCTGCTGCGCCGAGCCGCGCTGCACGCTGGCCGTGGTGCAGGGGCCCGCGCGGCCGCGGGGGGCGGCGGCGGCGGCGGCGGAGCTGGGCTGCTACCTCTTCAACTGCACCCACCGCGGCCGCCCCGTCTGCCGCTTCGCCCCGCACCGCGGCTACAGCACCTACAGCCGCCGGCCCGCCGGCCTCGCCCCGCCGCCGGGTAAGGGCCGCCGGGCCGCGGGGCCCGGCCCAAGATGGCTTCGCGCGGGGGGGGCGGCGCCGGGCCCGGGGAGCGGCGGCCCCGCGGCGGGGGGGGCGGCGGCAGCCGGCCCGGGGGCGGGGGCGGGCAGGCCCGGCCGGGGCCGCTCGCCGCGGCGCCGCCATTTGCTGCCGCCGGCGCGGAGAGGGAGCGAGGGCTTTGCGGGCTGTGCGAGCGCGGGAGAAGCCGGCGCCGCCGCCGCGGCCGGTGCAGAGGCCTGGGGGGCGGCCGCGGCGGGCGGGCGGGCGGGGCCGGGGGCGCCGGTGGGACGAGCGTGGTGGCGGGCCCCGCGCCCCCGGGGGCAGCGGAGAGGTCCCGGGCGCACGGATGGGGTGTCCCGGGCGCACGGATGGGGTGTCCCCGGCGCACGGATGGGGTGTCCCGGGCGCACGGATGGGGTGTCCCCGGCGCACGGATGGGGTGTCCCGGGCGCACGGATGGGGTGTCCCCGGGAACCGGGGCCGCTGGGCGCCCCGGAAAGCGCGAGCCGCCGGTGCCCGCTGCGCCAGACGCTGCTGCGGGCGCTTGAGAGGGGTCTGCGCAGCAGCCGAGCAGGAGTGTGCCCTGCTCCTTGGGGTGCTGCCGAAAAGTTATCGCCGGAGTGGGTTTCTGATCGACTTGACTCAGAATGTTTCCTGCCTAAGAAGTTCAGAGCTAGGCTGAAGAGGAGACGGACATCTCACCGGCCATCCAGAGGCAGCACGGAGACTCCACACAACCGCCCCTGGGGTCTGGGCCGCACCAAAAGCAGCAGCGTGTTCAGCCCCGACGTGTGTTTAAGAACAACGTCATCCAGAGCAAGCAGCTGTAGATGAAAACAAGTCTGAATTTCTAAATTTGGAGTCTGTTTCCTAGCATCTGTTCCAAAGAAGTTACTTGCACTCCCCCACCTCCCGTAGTTACACAGTTGCATCTGAATTCATTTTGTCTTCATTTCATTACCTTCTGTTGACAATACTTTCCTAAATGTCCTCTTCTTCATCTTCTTCAGCGCTATATCTCGACCTAAGTGAACTAGCCACCGCACGCGAGGTGAAGGAAGCAGCGTGGTGGTGTGAATGGAAGCTCTGCGTCCGGGCGCCTGCTGTTACTGCTCCCTCAGCAGGGGCAGCCTCCGGCTTGAGGTCCCTCCAGTCCTGCCTGCTTTATGGGAACACCGATGGGAATCCCCTGGAGATAAGAGAGAGCAGGGGCTCAGTTTTTAGAGGAGTTACGATGCCTAAATATTTTTTTTGCAAAGTGCATGGGCAGGTAAGCTAGGGAGCTGTAGGGAGGAACCTGTGGCCATAACGATGATCGTAAGATGCCCGAAAAACCCAAGGTATGATTTTGACATTTTCAACGGGGGAAGTATTAGATCCACAGTACTATTTCTGTAGCAGCTTTTGGGTACTTGCATTTTATAACCCTGTATGCACTTGCAAGATAGAAGGCTTAAGACTAGATTTTGCATCGAAGTCAGAGAATTAGGCTTCTTTGAAAACCTTTGAAAATATCTTCAAATGTCCTTCATCATTTTGAACTGCCTTAATTCCATTGAAAGCTGGCCCTAATGTAGAGTGCAGTTATGGCACGATATAAATAATACTACTGTTCAAATGATACTCTACCTATTAGCAATCTTGAATTCCTTGCCCTCTTGAATTCTTGAACACCTTGCCTTTTAGGCAGCTTTTGCGACTGTCAGCACTGGGCTTGCAAGGCAATTTCAATTCCTAATCTGCAAATTGCTCTGCGTCCTGTTGGCTTTATTTAAAAGTCTGCCTTGTGGGTGATGGTGATGTCGGAAACAGGGGATTATGACATCTTGATGCAATTACACCGGAGCTGAAGCAGAGCCATGAAGGAGGATGAACTTTTATTCAAACATCTGTCAGCCGTGACATAGACCAGGAGAGATAAAATTAAGATTAAGTTATTTTGCTCTTTGATGTTATGTTACCACTGCATTCTTGAATTACATATTGAAAAATTAATCTGCACAGCAGTGTATCACCGGATGATGAAGATACAGCTCTTTTCCCTTATGTCACCCCATGACTGAGTTTAGGGAGTATAGGAAAGAGCTTTGCATTTCAAGATTTCCTGGCACGAGGGGATGACGTTTTACCTGTTCTTCTTTTTTTCAAGAGTACTGTGGTGTTCAGTCTAATACCATTTTCTTTTCTATAATCCCAAAGCAACATTTATCCATAAACACGGTGTATTTGTAATTCCAAAATATTTCTGAGCATTAGTACACAGTGATCTCTAGCGTGTTGTGGTTTCATTTATGTTAAAAATCTTCAGTAAACCAAAACCAATTGCCTATTTAATTCTGGGAGCAGTTAATGACAGGTACATATTCTTCAGATCAAGAGCATCTCTGTGTACTTCCAGAACAGTCAGCAGTGGGATGAATTTCTCGACTGAACGTTCCAGTGTAAATCCGAGCCCTTCACTTTGCACCCAGTTTGTGCTGGTGTAGCTGTGGATTTACTTTGCACTTCCAGGCAGTTTGTGCTGGGTTAACAATGAAACCTCATATGCCTATACTGAAAGAAGAGGTAATCCTTTTTGCCTTCGTTAGGTAAATTTTTAAATTCTTGATGTAGAAAGAAAGAGGACTTGAGTGCCTCACCAGAAATGTCTGACTTTCCTTCTGTGATACTCACTAGTGGTGAGCAATGGAAGATTCAACACAAAGGTAAACTAATATCAAAGAAATTCAGGAATCGGTAGTAAAAAAAACTTCTATAACAAAGCCTTCATTCAGACAGCTGGCTGGCAGCTTCATTATTGGCAGGCCAAATCTGTATAAAGGATGGAGGAAGCAGAACAAATGAAGCCTGTTGTGTTCTCCCCTAAGGAAAAAGGGTTGCTCATAAAGTTGCAGCCCCTTTTCTAGAAAGCAGCCAGCTGCAGCATCTCAGAGTGTTGCTCTGGTAGATCAGTTTCATATTGCTTATTTATGCTCAATCTAAATAATCGTTAGAAATGGAAGTTAAAAGATGCTTTAGGAGCTTGATTTTTCTGCTAACTTCTGGCTGATAGTCCTTTACTCCCATGAGCGGTGGTTATAAGTGGCTCCTGAGTATGTCTCTCTGCTTGTTTCTGCTGACTTCTTAGAAGCATGTATTCCCCAGATTTGGAGGTGTTTCACTGTAAGGATAATGCTGTGGAAAGAGTCTTTAGCTCAAGAGGCTGTCTCCTCCCATGGCACAGGTCTCTCTCAGGCCAGTTTTTTCTTCACTAGGGCAAGAGACAAGCTGATTTGCCATGGATTTACCTTTCTGAGCATGTTCTGGTATCTTACAAGCAAAGGCATGGTGCCTCCGTCCTTTGGGACCAGAGGCCCGAGTGTGGTCCCTCACTCATCTTTAGCAAAGAGCTGGCATGAATTTATGTGACCTGCCCCAGCGTGAAGTGGTCCTGCCACTGCAACTCAGGCTGCTGGAGTATGAAGTTAGTCTGGGAAGAGAAGATCCTTATTGCTTAGGGCCCAGGGGAAGTGGGGCTCCTCTCTCTGCCCCTGCAGGGCATTGGCCGAGTCATTGAAACCAGACAGGTGACATGAAACCACTTTCCAAGGTAGATGTGGCAGGACGGGCTGTGCTGTTTCAGACCCAGGGCGGTCTCTTTTTGACAGTGACCGGTAAAGTAAATAATCATGTGAATACTGTATGTAACTCACATATGCCAAATAAAAGCTGCCTTGGCACCACAATGATGGTGTTTATTAACAATGAGTATTTTTTTTTTTTCACCTAAATGTTGCTTTTTAAATGTAGTTGGTTTTGAGAACTGAGCGTATACAAATTAGGCAAAGCTTCCTGTGCCAGCTGGATGAGCAGGAACTGTTTCATACTTTCTATTATTAGACCCTGTTTTCAGGTTTTTTGTATGTTTTCCTAACTTAAGGCATCTGCCTTGAAATTTTCTATGCCTTGCCTACTTCTGAGAAAAACAAGAAATGGAAAGTTTGCTGTTTGGTCAGTGATAAAAAATTGTCCCACTGCTCCAACGAGCTCCGGTGCCTTCGATGCGAGTTCTTGAAACTGGAGAGGAGCGCCTGCGAGGGAGAACCCCTACTACACTGGCGGGGAAGCGCCTTTTCTTCCCTGGTGCAGCTCTGCCCACGCTGATTGAAGTTACAGCCTTGTGTTCAGTAGCTGCTGCTCTGAGCCTAACATCCATCTCCTTTACAGGATATCTTTTGCAGAGGTCAAGAGCAGAAAGCACCCTGGCACTTCAGGGTGCTGGGAACATCGCATGCCCAGAGAAGGAATTGAACTTGGGCAGGGAACTGCAGAAAGATACGATCTTGGGGCTAAAGTTGTCAAATGCTGACTTGTAGAACCAGATTTTATCCATTTCTCTTCCCTGCACTGCCTGAAGGTTGCAGAGCAAATGACTTAAGCCACTTCTCACAGGCCACGTCACTTAACGTACCATGGGTTTTGTTAGTCTAGCCTGAAAAACTTGCGGTCGGATTGGCGAAAGTACTTAGTACTCACAATTTTAATCAAAAGGAATTGTACTTTGAATATAGCAAAATGCTACGAATCCTAAATACTCTGAAAATCAAGCTTTGAGTGTCTTAAATTAGGCACTTAAAATCGGTGGCCATTTCTGATTATTTTTAATCATTATGTTATTGTGCACTGCTTCACCAGGATGCCAGCTTATGTTAAGTAAGACTTGTGAGCCTGTAATGATGCATTATAAAAAGAGACTAAAAGAGCATTAAGTTATGCAGATTGCTATAAAACGTGTGCAGTAACTGCTGTCTGAATATGTGTGTATGTAATTCATATTGCAATCCATTTTCCTTAGTTCAGATTAAAAAAAAACATGCTAAGAATCCTGTTGTATTAGTGAAACATCCATGTACATAGAGAGGTTTTCTCTGCCATGTGCTCCTAATGTAGCATTTACTTCCTGAAGACATCACTGAATATTGAAGAGTCGACTAAAATTTAAGTAGATACTACTTCGCTTAACAACGTGTGCACTAATGAACACGTCCTGTCTTTCAGGAAGTTGCACAGTGGTGAATCAATACCTTCACCAAGAAAAAACATGGTTTATATAAATAATCACTCAGCTTCCCCTGAAAAATAACTGACCTTCTCTTTTTTTAATGGAAGAAGAATACGACGAGCCTCCACGGTGCAAGGCGGGACAAGATATTGTGCTGCAGTCACCTGTCGAGTGGGTGCTTTTGGATGGCCGAGAAAGCTCAGATGACCATGGAATTGTGCAGTACGAGTGGACGCTGCTGCAAGGTGACTCATCGGTTGAAATGAAGGTACGCGTGCAGCCTTGCACATGGCCCATCATTTGCAGATCGTTGTGTTCATTATAGCACAGTTTTAAATGTAGAGCTAAAAATATTAGATATATTCAAATGGATATGGCTACCAGGTGCCAAAATTAGGATGACTGTACAACTTGAGCATTTATTTCCGAGAACCGTAGAGCAGCCCAGGTTGGAAGGGATCTCAAAAAATCATCTGGCCCAACCTTTTGTGGGTCAGGGAGCCTAGATGAGATTATCGGGTGCCCTGTCCAGTCACATTTTGAAAACCTCCGTTCATGGGGACTCTACCATCTCCCTGGGGGGATTGTTCCAGTGATTATTTCTAGTGTTTTATACGGTTCATCTGTATCCAGGGTGGCATGCGACAGCCAGTAGCAAACAAGTAAATGCTAATACTCTACCATATTTCGGCTCTGCTCTCTTTTGCCATTGTGTGTGCTCACTGCACTTGGTTTTCGGCTTCTGTGATCCAGGTTAGAGACACTTTAGTAAGTCAGTTACTAAAATGATAAGATATTTTCACCAACAGTCTTCTGGCAGTGCTTATGGAGAAACTGCAAAGAAATGTGTGATATAGACCTTATATCTTGAGATGCTGTTTTATTGCATCTGTACAATTTCTGTGCATCTCTGCAATTTGGTTTCAACTTAAAATTAACCGTCATGAGAGGGATTCTCCATCCTGCCCTTCTTTGTGAATGCTCTAGGAGAAGCAGAAAAGGAAAGGAAAAATGTCTCAAACCCATAGAGTCTACTCACAGTTTCTTCCCAGACCACAATATTCAGGGCTCAGTAGGGACTCCACCTAGAGCAGAAGAGACATGTTAAAGGGGAAGGGGTGTTGACCATAGACCTTGCTGTTGCTGAGATGCTGCCGATGGTTAGGAAGAGTTTAAACAGGACAGGATGAGCAACGGGAATAGTCCAAAACCCAAGAGGCCATGTGTACCCGTGCCACCATGAGCAGTACCTGACAGTTGCTGCTTATGTCTGCTCAGCTCAGTAGCATCAAAGACAAGTTGGACAAACTACCAATATCAGCAAAGTTACTCAGGAATTGTAAGGATGGAGCAAGCCAGAGTTTTGCCTAGCATAAAGAGCTGGCTAAATGCATTGAAACCTAAAATGGTCATCCATGGAAAAACTCAACGGAGCAATTGGTTATTCCTTAGTCTCCTGGAGGGCAGCGTAGGTAGCATGTAGGTAATTGAAAATGGTTAGGAAACATGCTGCTGGATGAACCGTAAGAAGACAGTTGGGTTTCTCTGGTGAATAGTTACTGAAATTTATGCACAAGTAATTTTTTATAAGCATACTTCTTGCAGAAAACACAGTAGGGTATTCAAAAGTATCAGTTAAGCCAGTGCTACCTACTTGTGCAAGTTTTCTACTGCAAGATCCACATCTGTGGAAAAGTGGCTACAGTCAGCCAGTTCTGAATTACTTGAGGCTGTATCACAATTTGAAACTATGTCAAAGACCACTGTGTGTTTGTTTGTCTTCATTTATTATTTTATTGGCTTGAAAGTTAAAAAGTCAAAAGGCTTTCATAAGGAGTGCAAACAGCATAATACATAGAAAAGACCTGAATGAAGCTTTAAGAATTGTTGCTAGATATCATCTGGATAAAATGAACATTTTATTATCAAGAGTTATTAATCTGACCCTTTGCAGCATTATTTTCTGTAAATAGCAATCAAATACTCTTTAAATTTGTCTCTGGTGTAGTAATATATCTAGAGTAACACAAAAATTAGAAGTTAATTAAAAAATTTAAAGTTCATGTTTTTACTTTTACTCAGAGGCACTCCATAAAATGGAGACGAGTCTTATATCTATGTAAACCTGCAAAATGAACATTAATCTTGGTGATTTCTTTCTATTTGATAAATGAAAACAATCTTGACACAGGTTTATGTTTAGATAGATACTTTTCCATTGTGTTCAGATGGGCAGGGTTTTCTCTCACAGATGTGTACCCTGATGATTATCCACGATAATTTAATTTTTAGAGTTGAATTAGTAATTGTGATTATTCGTACAATCTTCAGTTGCTATCTTTAGTACTTTAGTTGCTATCCTGAAGTTACTGGATTTCATATCGTCTGTTCCTAGAGAGCTATATATGAATCCCTAGCTACGAGGGAGAATGGGGCTGTGTTTGAATAAGATAAAAGGCAGCTGTTGCACTACACTTATGTACCGAAGAATAAATAGAAGGCGCAGGAGGGGGAAGGACTGCTATAAAGAGATCTTATCATATTGTAGAAGGAAGCCAGTGGAAATTTTTTTTCTATTGTGACTGATTATTGCTTCTTAGATAATGTGCTTCTCAGATTGCTGCCCACATGCTGTAGCTGCGCAACTCTGTGACGCTTGCAGGCAATTCTTGGGCTTTTTAAATGCTTGTTATCTGGAAATCTACTGTCTGGTTTGAGCCAAAGTTCATAAGAAAGCAGGTGCAGTTGGGCATTCTTCAGGGCAGGACGGAGGTGAAAAGGAACGCACAGAGGTGGCCAGGAGGAGCAGCGATGTATTCAGAAGTCAGTGGTGTTTCTCGGGCTCTGCACTGAGAAGAGAGGTGGACTCCATGGCTCATGAGTTTTAACTACTGTATTTGGTCTCCCAGCAGCCACAGTTAACGGCAGCAAGTGGTTTTTAGAGCATATTTATTTCTGTAATAAAATAAAGAATAAAATTCTAAGGTGTCATATACTCCATCAGGAGTAATCAACAGCAAGATCAGATAACTGAGTGCATTCAGATAAACAAGAAAAGGAAAGAAATTTCAGTTAGGAAATTCACTTACCAGGTGAGAAAAATTAATTTATCAATACACCCTGCTATAAAGCTAGGTCTAGGACTCTATTATTATATTTATTGAAAATTCCTGTTCTCTTTTAGGTGTGAAAACCAACTTTAAATAAGCAAAACCTAAGGTCTTTACTGAATTTTGGTTTTAATACTAAAGATAGTCACAGAGGCTTTTAAGGTACCTTTCAGTTACTTATAAAGATAGCCCTGTGTGCTTCATTTGTAAAAATATACTACATGTCCAATAAACCTGTAGAGCGTCTTTGTAGTTACTGAAGTATGTGTTACTGAATTCTCAGACAGCTGGAGTTCTTTGTGACTAGTAGTTGTCACAAGGTTAGGAAAAGTTCAGCATTTGCTACAGGCACCATACTCGTTTTATACAAACTTATTTCTAAATGACCATTGTACTAGTAATGCCAGTTTGGCACCTGTTTTAAATGATCATAAAATAAGTTATTTTACTATTTTTTAAATGACCTAATCCAATTGAAATTGTTTATATCTCTTCCTCTCTCACATGACTTTTTGAAACCTAATGTTTAGGTCACTCACTATAGATGAACTTATTTGCGGTTCAGAGCCAGGCATGGACATTCAGTGTGGGGCATGGAAAAATTCAGTCTGGCAATTTGTAAAAGTTGCCAGTGACTACATTACATGCCATACTGGACAGAGGTGGGCAGTCTTATTAATAAAGCAATGCTATCAGTCACCTTATCATAAATCAATGTATAGCAAAAGTAACTTCTGTGAATACATGTATATTGTCTAAAGACTAACTCGACAGAGAGCAAAATATTTTACTGCCTACCCTCTAAAACTACATTTCTAACTACTGAAAAATTGAGTTAAATTTATGGTTCTGTTTATTCTCCAGTGCTAAGATCCGCAGCTCCAGGTAATTGAGTGTACCATGAAAAACAGTACGTAAACGTCCAGCATGTTTATTTTTACAAATGGATGCAAAAAAAAAGACCAAAACATTACAGGTTGATACACATGTTTGATTGGGCTGGCTTATACCTTTATACCTTTTTTTTTCCCCCCGCTGTGTTTCTTTAATCAGGTACCACAGCCCGGAACACTGAAACTCTCTCACCTCCAGGAAGGCGGGTATATTTTCCAGCTAACTGTGACAGACACAGCAGGTCAGCGGAGCTCTGACAACGTCTCTGTGACCGTTCTGCCCATGGTTCATTCTGCAGCAGGTGAGAAAATGACTGGAGCCATTGCCTGTGTATGTGACACTCGGGGTATGACGTTCAGAGCAAGGGTCCTACAGAGGCAGAAATCTTATTCTCCGTTTCTAGTGCATTATTTTGCCCTTATTCATTACATAAGGACGTCTCTTTCAGTTTTGAATTGCTGTTTCAAACTCAGGAAGGAAGCATCACTTGTTTTGTTAGAGCAATAATACCTTCAAGCACTTAAAAGTTCGGCCTTCTCTTGCTAATAAGCATGCAGGGTTGGAAAAACGAAATGCTGGCATATTTATCAGGCACATCGTAACAGTTCATTGTATAGTCAGACGGTGCGTGGAACGTGACAAGGCTCATGCTATAGGGAAGACCCAGTTAAAAGCGGTTAATAGTAGGTGTGACACACAAACTAATAATAATATTGGCCTGTGTCTGTAGTCTAAAAGATGGGACGGTTTCTTGTTTTCATGCGTTTAAGCTTTTCTGTGTAATGGTCATTATCGAAGCCTTATGTTACTGGGGAAACTGAAACTGGGATTGACCCATCATTTTGAACTCTGAGCTCGAGAAACATGTAAAAAGCATGAAAGGTAGAAAGTAAGTTAGATTTCAGGGGCTGTCAATTCTGCACTCTTTAATGTAATAACTTCTAATTACATTGTAGTTAGCAAGTTGCTAATAGAGATCTGCTGCTCTGGCACGAAGTAAAGGTTAAACTAGCATCATGACGATGTTCAGCTGAACCAGTAAAAACTTTGCTCTGCACCAGTGCGGTATCCCTATGTGAGAAGGTAGTCCCAGTGGCAATAAACTGGTATTACAAAAAACCTGTTATGAGTCTTTTTAGTAATGCCTGTATTCCAGTAATGGATGATAGAGTTGTATTCATTAATGTTTAGTTCAGGTAAAGCAGCCAGAGACGTTTGCTGCTTTATTTATTTGCTGCTGTGGGTATCTGTGTTGTCTTTTGGGTGGAGCAGGTAGAGGATTTGCTGCCTTTTTTCTTCTTCTAATTCCCCAAGTCCATTTGCAATTCAAGTGCTACTGCTATAGTTAAACGAGTCCACGGTGCCGTAATGCATGCAAAACCGGTGCTATTATTAGTGCTGAAGTTTAGGAGATGCATTTTTTAAGTATGATTTTAGGGGTTTTAAATAAGCACCTGTGTTCCTGCCATACTTTCCTTAGCATTGCACAGCTTTTTGGACCATAGCAGGATAACCACCGAAGGTTGTGATTTCCTTATGCAAATCGATTTGCTGTTACAACATTAACCAAACACTGAATTTGATAGTGCTTTACAGAGCATGAACTACACTGCTGTTGAAAAGACAAAAGCACAGATGTAAACACTTGACAATTACAAGGTCAGACTGGGTTTCAGGAAAGCTTTGAGTATGCATAATGAAATGTCCAGGGACACTCTCCATTTCCAGGGGAATCTAAATATTAAAGCAGGCAGCAATCGTTTTTTTCTGGTGAAGGTCACTTGTGAGACCTTGTGCTTAGTCCTGTTCTGGCATGTGCTGTATTGGATTTACATTGCTGATGTAAATAAATGATGATCGTTCTTTTAGTATTTTAATTAGGTTGCAGAAAACATGTCATAAAAGGTCCCATATAGTCCATATGTGTGCATGTAAAATAAGATATTGTCAGAAGTACAGAATGGGTAGGTAGTAGGAA
Organism: Platalea leucorodia; assembly: GCF_965183815.1. Taxonomy (NCBI): domain Eukaryota; kingdom Metazoa; phylum Chordata; class Aves; order Pelecaniformes; family Threskiornithidae; genus Platalea; species Platalea leucorodia. The sequence goes on along the minus strand of NC_138825.1, from coordinate 56,489,214 downwards.
TTATGTGCTGGAGAGATGCAGTTACAGCCATAGAGATTTCATTTATTTATTTTCAGGACTGTCCTGGGTCTTTTAAGCCTGGGAAGATCTCCTTTCAGGTTAGGCCAGTAGAGTTTAAAGTGCTGTAGGGGTGCTGCACAAGGTGTAAGGTGCAACAGCCTCCAGGTTGAGTATTCCTGTAGTAAAGAGATTGCCAGAATAGTGATGAGGGTGCCAGGAACAGCTATTAGCTATATTGGCTTCTGTGTCAATATAGCGTTATATAGCTGAGCCTGGCCTTCCTTGAACTTTCTGCCTTGTTTGTGGTCCTTCCTGACATAGTGTGATTTTGCTTTTCCCTTGGTGCTGCAGCTTTGAGTCACTGACTCAGTATTTAGTGCTTGGATTTCTCTTTTGGTAATTTGGGAACTGTTTCTCAACAGCCTGTGTCAGGTTTTGCTCTCGCTACCAGTTTACGTGCGATGATGGCTGCTGCATTGACATCACGTTTGCTTGCGATGGCGTGAGGCAGTGCCCTGATGGATCGGATGAAACTTTCTGCCAGAACTGTAAGTGCGTTGGGCCAGAGAGTAGATTGTGAAAGTAACGGCAGCCTGAATGACCGAAGGGGAATGATGCCCCTACAGTGGCCTCTCTCCCCGTGAGCAAGCAGCTTGCGCCCGCCGTAGAGCCTTTCACTGGAAATAGCACACGGGAAGGTTTAACGTCCGCAGACAGTAGACGCTCAGAAATTAACTCCCTTTTCTTCAAAGCATATCACAGCTGTCAAAGGTCCCCAGGTGACTGATTTTGAAAGTTCTCAACATTTAAAAGATGAGTTCTTTACTTGCGTGATGATTCTGGAAACACGGACCCTGGTCTTGGTCTGAAAGGGTGTCGCAGAGGCATGCTTCAGAGTGCAGTTACGCACCTTGCAAGAATCTGAAACACTGGAAACGGGAGCACGGAGGGGAACCAGTTGATTCACCATCGTTCTGTCCGCTTTCATTAGTCATCCTCAGTATGTGCCCATCCTTAGCTAAGTGAACAAAAATCGTCAGCAGGTGAATTGGCACGATGGCTAACCACTCTTTCATTGATGTTTCAGTTGCTGGATTTCACTTTAGGGTTTATGTGTATACTCTTGCTTAAGAATGGACAGTGGGCAATTGTTAACTTGCTATGTATCTGGAACTCATATTTCATCATATGTCTGAACCTGATGAGCTTGTTTAGCCTACCCCAAGGCCCATATTGCAGGGGCTTCTACCAGAACACTCCCATTCCCTTCAATTCTATATAAAAATTTTTTGTTTCTGTTGACACAGTCAGCCCGGGCCGGAAGACGGTGACGCACGCAGCTCTTGGCACTACCCAGCAAAGGACTGTAGGTCTGACAGAAAACACAGATGAAAACCTCTCTGCAGAAAACACCCTGAAAGCCACTGCCAGAAATCAACCGCTGCTTTCCGTGGATGCAGACACATCTAACCAATCGCTTTCTCAGGGACTAAAGAAACAAATCAGTGGGTTTGTGCCAGGTAAGAATTAAAATGAACCAGTTTCAATAAATCTTTCTCTCTCGAGGAAGAAAATGTCTTGCACCTTAAATTTAATTAAATTGTCTTTTGGTGCCTGGCTAAGAGTAAAAATTTGCAAATGGACAAAATGCAAAAGAAGCTTGTAATAATTAAGTTACAACTAGGTATTGCTTTATAAAGTCAAGTCTGGTTCTTACCAGGTGCAAAAAGAAAGTTAAAATGTAGAAATGTTAAGAAAAGAATACAGTCTTAAGGAACAAAACGTGCAGTGAGCTAAATACAAATTCTGCCACAGGTTCAGCTGTGTAAGCTGATGTATAAGGCTCTTTAAATCTGTAGGGGGGCACCTTCAGGAGAACATAACAAAGTACTGTTCAACTTGGGTAAGAGTAATTGCATCTCTCCTGGTGCTAACTGATGACTTTTTTTCCCCCCCGAAGTAATATCTTGATTATTATGGGCACCTTTTTTCTGAAGTGTGTCTTCAGGGTAGGAGAAATCTTTTCTCACTATAGAGAAGGCTCAGTCTTTGGTAACAAGCAAGCCCAGGTCCCCAGTAGTACTCTCTGCAGTGGCTGCAAGCCTGTTGTGAGTCAGCGTGCAGTGATGTTACAGGTAGAGTCACCAACCCTTGCCTTGGTGAAACTGCAGAAGCTGCAATGAAAATGGTTCTTGCTGGTGAATTAAAATGAAAATGGTTCTTGCTGGTGAATTAAAATGACCTGAAATGGGACTTGAATGAAAGCAAAGCTGCGTGCACAGAGCCTAAAATGAGTGTGAGACCTCCCACTTTTATTTCATCAGAGTTCAGACTGATTCTTGCTGCCCGAGGTGCAGCTGATGATAAACAGCTTTATTTTCTTATTAGAACAGAGCAGTGACTAGTGCCCTCTGCTCCTGACTCGCTTGAAGGGCACTTCCCTGGTTGGCACTTTGATGTTTCTTCAGATGCTTATATTTCATCTGTTGTGACCACAACGGGAGCAAAAACAACGTTGTGGAAGAATTTGACTGCCTCAGTGAATGTGTAGGAACTGATAGCAAAATCCTCTCTCAAATGTTTCCCCCTTTTCTGGCAGCGTAGATGACTGGTGCTCCTTATTGGAATGACTTAAAATTCTGAAGTCTGCCCCAAACCCTTCTCACTTGTAGTCCTGAGTGACACCTAATACGGGGCTACCCAAACTAAACATCAAATTGCCAAAGGGCACTGGAGGACCCAATGGAAAGTCAGCTGCTAAGTAGGTCTCAAAAACCATTGGGCTTGTGAATCCAGAAGAAAAACCAGAATTGGGGTCACCAGCTTCGGCAGCCTATAATCAGAGGTTATAATTGGAAGTGCATGGAAAAGCATGGCACTTTTGCGTAGTCATTTTCTGTGTTTACCTGTTGCACAGTAACTTACTTGCACCATTTTTGCTCTCAAGGTAGCCTTTTGCATAGCAGTAGACAGTAAAAGAAAAAAAATATTATAAAATCAAAAAATGTGACGGCTTCAGTGATTAGTGTAGTACCAGAAGCTGTTGTAATCTTTTTAATTTTAAACAGGCAAGATTTCCAGCTGACCACATCCGTTTTTAATTCTTGTGGCTTCAACATTGCTCTTTTGACAAGGCTCAGTCAGAATTTAATTTCAGTTAAATGATACTTAAGTATTTCCTTGTAGAACAGAAGGACCCAGTCCTTACTGATCCAGGAGCCCAATACTTTTAACCAGAAAAGCAGCAAACAGCTCAGCAAGTTTTTAAACTGTGGATCAGTTCCAAAGAGGGTGCGTGTGGTGGGACATGAAGAGGTGCTAGGTGCCTGGGTCCAAAGGGCAGCTGCCAAAATCTGCTCCGAGTTGCTGTCTTCTCATGCAGACACTGAAACTCCACAGGCGTCACATGCTGGACGTTAATGATTCCCCAGGGGCCCAGAGAGGTTCAAGTCCTGCCCCACTGGCAAGCACCACAGTCTGTATGGAGTTGAGGAGACAGGCATCTAGGCTATTCCTAAAAAACCACCCAGATCCATTAATTAGGTTTCTCTCCATCACTGCCATCTCAAGGAGGTTACAGACCAAATGAGGTGCTACAAAAATGAGAGACACAGAAACACTGGAGCAGCTCCATGAAGCCCGTCTGGAAAAGTGTTCAGGAGAGCAATAATTGCATACCATCCGCCTCAAAATTTCAGCAATTCCACTGGCAGAAACCCTGTTCTGGGATGGACTGTCTCCTGAGACAGTGCCGGACCCGCTGCTGGTGCCAAGGCAGAACCTGTGCCTCCCAGTCGCACTGGCAAGGTCTTTGTTGGACCAAGACAATAATGTTGCTTGTTAGCCTAGAGTTGACTTTGCAAGCATCCAGGCTCCTGATACACTATTATAAATAAATTTCAAAAATAAGCTTTAATGATTTTAATGTCAACATGGTGAAAAGCTGTGTACTTAAGATACATATTAAGGGCTATGGCTTTACAGCGGCAGCACAGGTTCCGGCTTTTCACTTGAGAGCGCTCCATTCAGGGCTATGTTTGTCTTATTTCTTAGTTGGCATTTGCAGATCATCATGGAAATACAAGCCAGGAAGGAAAATGGGATGCTCTTAGATCCAGTGACTGCAAGGCGGAGCAAGAGAAGGTGTTAATATTAAGGGTAATTTACCTAGCAGAGACAGCACGTGGCACATTCCAGGTGGCTGCTAGACGTGATGATACAGGAGCTTTCAGCTGTTAAAGAACAGAAGTTTTTCCCAAGAAGTTGCAGGACTGGGCAGTTGCTTTGTTTTCTTCTTTGCATTTGTTTTTATTACAGTGGTGGTTACAGTACCAATAAAGACAGGTCCCTTCTGCTACTCTGCCGCCCCATAAGCGGCTTTCATCTCTGAGCATCCAATAAAGATGTCCAGTAAAGGGACCTCCTTGTCAAGTACCACCATATTTATCTTTTCTCTATTTTAAAAGGAGCTGGGCTAAGCTATAATGTTTTGGGCTGTGGGATAGTTCCTTGCAGCCGGAATATGAGCTTTCTGCCTACGAGGGTGATACTAGGGGAAATTTGTCCCAGAATCCATTTCCCCTAATAGTTTCTCTGTTCCCAGTTTCCCTTAACCTGCTTTCTTTACTCCGGTAGCCCCTCATGCTTGGCTCTGACTTGATATAAGCTTTTTAAGGCTTTACGCTTAAGTATGAAAATATGCAAGTCCGAGGTAAGGACTGTTTAAAACTTCTACCTGACCTAGCAGGGGATCTATTCACAGTAAAGAGGGGGAAAAAAACCCAAAAAACAAACCCAAAAGTCAGTCATTGTTGGCAATGGCTGAATCTTGTTCCACACTGCTGCCTTTCCAGTGGGATTCCTCTACAGCAGGTGACTCCAGGGGAACACCAAGCCCAACTTAGAGAGAACCTCCTCAGGCACTCAGGCGGGGAGTCTTCCGCAGCAGACTCATGGTTCACTTTTGCCCAAGCTGGAAGGCCAAACATTTTCTCCCGTAGCTGGGCGCGGATGCAGGAAGAGGCATTTGATGTCAATAGAGGAGCCCTTTCCCTTTGCAGACATACCTCCATAGCGAAGTAACCCAGACTGCATCTCCGCCAAAGGCCAGCGCAGCGTTTCTGCATGGCTGCCTCGGAAGCGCCCCGGCATCCTTTTCCAGGGAAGCTCTCAAGCCCAGCTGCATGTGCTGGCACTGCTGCCCTTGTAAATGAATACAGCAAAACTGTAGTTGCAGCAAAGCACGCTGGAGTGAGCAGCGGGCTGGTTTCTAAGCAGCAATAGCCAGTCTAGCAAACATGGTCATGCAGACAGGTTGAATTCACAAGCAGCCTGAAGACTTGCACTCCCCAGCGTAGCCGAGTCAAGTGTATAAATCACCATAACAGCTTTGCATTCCCCTGGCAGAGGGTCTCTGCCTCTCCCCAGGCTGCCCGTGCCAGCTGTTGTGCAGTACGGTTCAGGGCTGGGATTACAACGTTTGACTGAGTGCCCAAGCCTTAGTCAGGTTTTTGCTGCGGAGGCATTGACAGCAGTAGCCATAACCTAGATCTCTAATTTAGGCTAACTGGAAAGGGCTATAAATTGCAATGTCTTAGGCACGGACTAGAAAATGAAGAGAAGGTGAAAACGAAACAAAACCCACATAACATGCTTTATGTCAGGCTCCTAAACCTGTTTGGGGAAATCTCTCTTAGTTTCTAGTTGATAACAGATAAGACGTTGAGCAGCACTGACTCTGATAGCCCCTCCAGTCCTGTAAGAACAGCCACAAGTCTTAAAACCCTACAAGCTTTATTGACAGGATTCTGTTATTCTTCTGCCCTTCCAAAATTTTCCTGCTAAACTTCTCTCCAGATATATTTGCCAAATGTCTTTACAAGCAGTTGACTTAAATATTCCCTTTACTGAAATGGCAGGGAAACAAATTTATAAAACAGGCATTCAGATGTAGCCTTGTCATACAGGCTGGAGCAGCTTTAAGAAAAGCCGACGTCTTCTGGGTATTTCCAAAATAAAGACAAGTACTCATTTAATTTCATTTAGGGAAGACAGAAGCAGAAAACAGCTGCTGGTTTTGGTCTCAGTTACATTCAGGTTATTTTGCACAGCTCTGATGCCATACAGGTGCCTTAAAGCCAGTACAGTTTACACTTAGGATTTCTTTAGGTCCCGTTTACACGCCAGAACAACTTAAGGAGCCTGGATGAGGGGGAGGGCTGCGGCTTGTCTGTAAGGCATTTCCTGGCAGGGGAAGTTAGGGTTTATGCAGCCCTAGCGGTAATGGCAGGGCAATAAAGCCAGAGCCCGGGAGGCTGTGTTGTGCCCTGAGTGGGGACATTAGCACTAACCTCACGCCAGTATCGATGCAACAATTTGAGCTTTAATTAACGGTTGCGTGTATTTGCTGCTGCCACTGACAGGGACGCGTTCGGCAGCGCTTCGGAGCTGGTGGTGGCGGGTGGGAGTTACGCGTGGGTCATGCTCCAAGCTAATTGACTTAAACACTTCCCTAACGCCCACCACTGTATGTAATTCCAATTACAGCATTTCACGTTCATACGTTGCAGATCTTGTAGCATAGTATGTTTCCACAGGCATTGTCACAGTTCCAAGGGCTGCCAGCAAATACATCACAGCACAAAGTGCCCTTCAATATTTATCAGTAAAAAACCAGTCATTACAGTTAAAAACATAAGCGTATTTCTGATTTTTGCGAGGCTGTGTTGGTGGATTAAGCTGTCACTCTTACACGAAGTGTCCCCATAGCTATCGGAGTAGGACTTCAGTGGGAGGTCCCGAGGCGGGAGTCCCAGCCGAGTTCCTCTTTGCTCCCGGGAAGCACAACTGCAGCCGCCTCCCCTCCCAAGACGAATGCTTCTTGGCAGCAAACTATGCCTTGGCTCTTCTCGTGTAGTTACAATGCTCTGCTCCATCTTCTCTACTACACAAAGCTGAAGCGACTACAAGTCATCCTCCTTGAAATGTTTTCCCCACGTATTTTTATGTTTTCCAAGTACATAAGTTCTGCACCTCTATGTGTCAGGTAACAGGCAAAATTTTGTAATTTTTTTTTTTTTAATTTGTGTAGCCAACCTGTGCTTTTCCTGCTTTACAAGTTCCAAGGGTAGAGATCAACATAACTTGAAATGGCCTCATTTTCACCTATATATAACTGCTTTCATAATGTTTTAGGTCAGATGGGTCTATACCCCATTATGGAAGTTCGTAAAAGAGAATTTACGTCTGTCTGCTTTTTAGTGGAAAAATGGCCCACTTGGGTTTGTTTGAGATGCACTGTGGTTTGCGATGCAAAATTGCATTTACATTTTAGCTTTAGTTTCAAATTATTTCAAAAATTCAAGTTATACGATAGGAGTCAGAAGTTCTTGAACTGTTTTTATTAAACTTAAGCGCTTTCACGTTATTTAATTCTAGTGTCCTGTAGATAAGCCTTCCTGAGTGACTGAGCTGTAATATTCATTTATCTTGCTTGACTTTGTGCAGATAACAGTTCCTCAGGGAAAAGAACAGATGATAAAAATGGGAATGGCATAATTGTGCCAAAGAGAGATCAGCTTGGAGGTGGTCGTCCAGTCCCAGAAACAGGTAAGACCGACCATGTGGATTCATTTTGAATCATGTTTGTTTTTCGGCCAGGTGCTATAGACCCAGATACCATTTTCAAGAACTGGATAATGTATTTCCATATTCTGAACTGTTACTAACTTGTGTGATCATACAGTTTAGTTTCTCAGCATGAGTTGCTCCAGATATTAGCATCTAAGTGATAGACTAGCTGTATTTTTAAAGAAAAATGTCAGGTTTTCTCTACGGGTTTCTTGCTGTATTAAATAAAGTGTAATTTCTCTTAACCTCGGTTGTAGGTGCTGTGTTACCCTTAGCCTTAGGCTTGGCCATCACTGCTTTACTGCTGCTTATGGTTGCTTGCAGACTGCGTTTAGTGAGACAGAAGCTTAAAAAAGCTCGGCCCATTACGTCTGAAGAGTCCGATTACCTCATCAATGGGATGTATCTCTAAAAATCGGATTTAGGTCAGTTGTTTTCTCCCCTTTCTCCTGTGTCCACGAACCTCTGCCTCTATGAAAGGACCAAAACCTTTAGTTAAGTTTCAAGTGTAGAAGAAGCCTACGAGATGAGGAACATGTTCTTCCCCTTCAGTGATAAAATAAAAAAGTGGGCAGATGCCCGTGCTCAGAAAATAAGAAGCGCTCAGGCTCCGGAGAGCAGCTCCAGCTGGCTCTTGTGCAGAAGACACGGCAAGGTGGGGACACCCCAAACTGGATGCGGGGTGCCCTTGCCCTTCCCGCAGCCGTCGGGGTTGGGGCCGCAGCAGAGCGTGCCCCGGCGCCCGGGCGCTGGAGCAGCCAGGGCCCAGCCGCCCCGGCCGCGCTGGCCAAGGCGTAGGGGGAAGCCTGTGCCACCCTGCTCTTCTCACTGCTGCCACCGCTGCGCTGCGCTCTGGGGACCGGGACGCTCCAGACCAACGCGTTACTTCACTGTCCAGCAGAGACTGATTTGTGTACTTTCCACCTGATGCACTGGGAGTATTTTCATTAAAGAATTTGTCTTGCTTTGTTAATTAAAAGCAATTGCTATCTAAGCACCAGCTTTTGTAATGGAATTTGGGATTTAAGGAACAAAGCATCTTTTTTCATTCGTAGTTTAAACCTCTGCGCAGCTAACAGAGAGTCATGCTTACTAAATGCTAAAATGAAAAAATACAAGTCCTCAGCGGATGAGTTTGGACTTACCAGTGCTCGACAGCAGTCATGGGCGATCCCAGAGCTATGTCTCTCCCGGAGCCCAGGGCTTGTTCAGCCTTTTCCACCCCTAGCTCGACACCCTCCACAGCGTGAGAGAGCAGCACGCAGCGGCTTTTACCTGAGACGCCGGAGTGCAGGATTCCTGCTGGTTATCCCATAGCTCCCTGCAAAGCCTGAAAGCTTCGGCGACCTGCCCTCACCCCAGCAAAATTCTCGTAGAATTAGAGCAAGTAATTGATATGTGAGTGAACTTCAGATGTGTTAACAGTAAAATGTGTACAGTACATGTTATATATACATATATATATACACACCGTGCTGTCTATCTTGTTTGACTGTCTAAGGATGTCACGTTCATCACAGGTCCCAATAAAACCAGAGGCAAATGAGGCATGCATCTTTTTGTATGTCGTCTTTTGTACTTCAGTAACTTCGAGTCAGCAAGAATATTGCCATGGTATACAAATAGTTCTTCGAGTTGCTCGGTCTTGATTACTTTATGTAAAATAGCTCTAATAAACCTATTTTATTCTTATATTTCTTGCATTGCCTTTATTTTCAGCTACCACCTAAATTTTGTGCTATGAGACCATAGCATGAGAGCAGACAGAAGTACATTTCTCCTCTCTGTGAAACAGCCTTGAAAGAAGCTGGAACATCTATGGTGGGGGGAGCTGTTGAGATGCTTTGTTGTAGGAAGACTGAGAAGAACAGGGCGTCTGCCTCCACGACCTGTCTCCCAAGCAGCGCGGGAGCTGCACAGGACCGCGGTCGCAGAGCTGGCTGTGCCAGCCGCCCGTGGAACCCCCTTGCCAGTGCTCCCTGCTCAGAGCCCTCCTGCCACCTTAGGCAAAGTCTGGTTGCTTGTACTTCAGCGTTACGTCGGGTCCAGGAGACCTTCTGCTGATGCTGCCCATTTCTAACTTGGGAGCGCAGCCTCTCTTCCACCCCCGCCTACAGCAGGCACGGCAAGTAGCACAAGACCCAAAAGACCACATGTTAAATACAGCCTTCTAGGAAAGATGCTCATCTGGTTGGGGTATTATTTCTCATCATTGAAATTCGTTTGGGGTTTTAACTAAATATCTAATTCTCCTTCACCATCTTCCCATAGCAGCAAGAAGAGTAGTCTTTTCTCACTGTGCCTATAGTGCTCCTATTACCAAAACCTATTGCTCCGGCACGCAGCCAGCAGGAGAACCGAAAGGTTTGGTTTTGTTTGTCCGGGCAGGACGACAGCGAGATCCCGCCCGGAGCAGAAGCCAGCCAGTACAGCCGTGGCGCGAGAAGCTGCTCAGCTTTCCCGTGGCTTTACCCGCCAGCAGGCTTTGTTGCTGTGCTGCTGCGAGTGGAATCAACCTCCGCGCATTTCGCGTACGACAGCCAAGAATAAACACCTCCAAGCAGAGCTAGAGCGAGAGCAGCAGACAGCAAGCGCAGCACAGGATTTAGCTGTCGCGATGTTATAGTTGCCAGTCTTCCCAGGGACTCTTCTTTCTAGGAGGGGAGATGGCGACAGTTGCTGCTGTGCAGACCACCAGCCTGAGGCCCGTTACTTCTCGAGTAATTGCAAACTCCACAGCTGGACCGAAATTAAAAAAAAGTTTGCTCCTTACCAGAAAGCCTGGGCATCGTCTGCTAGATGAAGAGCAAGACAAAGTTAGCAAAATAACGGATTGGCTTGGCAGCTCCTGCAATTAATACACACTGGTCTCAATAACATGTGTTTTCATTTAATACCTTTCATGCTATTTGACTTTAAATAAGTGATACTGAACTACTGAGCCAGAGCACATCTGAGCAGTAGCAGAACAAGCTGTGGCGAGACACCCGTGTTGGCGTGCTGGGGGTGCTGCCCCCTCCTCCCCAGGCTGCTCCCGGCCCTCGCCTCCTGCTGACGCCCCTTCTGTAGCCCCCTCCCAGCCGCTCCCAAGGTGGGGGCTCTCTCTCCGATGGGAAAGGGGCGCTCGGAGCAGGCGCCGCTTCTACCCCGCCTTCATGGTTGCAATTGCTAACTGCTTTCATGGCTTCTCATGCAAACTTCAGGAGCTGGGGAGTTGTATACAGTGTTTATCCTGCAGCAGAAGGCAGATATTCTGTGTGAAAATCATCCCTGTTTATTTGAGGTCTGTCAGATCTGGTTTTCCTGTCCGAAACAGTGACGTGTGCCTATTGACACATCTGGGAATAGGCTCAGTCCACCTGTTTTTGCTACCAGCATGCTATAGACAGATAAGCAGAGTATACTGATTGCTCTGATAGCATAGACCTGTGGATATTACTCCTCTGTGTATTAGAAGAGGTCATTGCAATTTGTTTTGTCAGTGTATTTTAATGTTGATCAAGATATGTATTCCAGTTAGACCACTTTCTATATTTTCAGTAGTTCTGCCATTCAGACCAACTTACGTACACTTAAGGGTACAAATTATCTCAAAGTAACAAGCAATACTTACCTGAGTTTTATCCATAATTCAAAGTCAGTTTTTTTCCGTAACGTGGGCTGCTTGCTGCCCGCTTGTGCAGGGGATCCCAGCCTGCACATCCCCGCCGTAGTCTTTCCATAGCACTGCAGGATTATAGCAGGGGCAGCTCCAAAAGCACATTTGCAAAACAAAAAGGCTGAAGTAGGTCAGTGCGATGCTCCATTTGCTTTTTAAATCCTAGATAAAGCGTAAGAGTTGCAAACCCAAACCCCAGAGAGCGAGTCAGAGGCAGGAACCAACAGCAGCAGCAATGGGCCACCCCAGAGCCCAGAGCCAGCCTTTCTAGTGAGCCCCAGCAGGAGTCACAGTCAGGCATCACTGAGGTCTACGCTTGCTGCTTTCATGAGCATCAGGAATTGGGATTTTTCGGTTTCTAATGGCAAAAGCTAAAAGAGTAAAAGCAAAGTGAAAAGCTAGAAAAGATTCAGAGAGAGCTGATGGACATAAAGACCAGACAGAGGCAATAAACACGTAATAAATAGTATGGAAGAGAAGAGCCCATGAAAGAATCAGCTTGACCCGAGTAAGACAAGAGAAATGTGCTATAAACAGGGAATATTTAGAGGGAAAAAAATATGTAGAAGTAACTTTGCTATATATTTTTCAACTCATAGTTACACAAAACAAGTCAGAAAGTGAGAATGTAAGGCTACAAATACATTTGTGCGACAACAGAAACACTTGCTGAGCACTGCGCTCTGCACCGGAGCTCTGAAACACAAAGAGGAGTCTAGAAGGACTGAAATCAGGACAAGAAGCCCGTTCAGAAACAAGTTTTTTAAGATACCTGCTAGAATTTTAATTTTTGCATTTGCAAGGCTCCTGGCTGATAGTCGTAAACCACTCATAAATCAATGAAAAATGTCTTTTGAGCAGGCTGAGAAAAAACAGACAAGGCTGTGAAGGCTTGAGGGTCACAGCTTGCAAGGATGCCATCAGCTGCTCGGCCAACAGAAACATTTAATCCTGTTTTAAAAAGGGCAGAGCAAGAAATTTTAACATAGCTCTTCACAACTACCAGATCCTAATGCACAAAGAGAGATGCATTTAAGACATCTACATTCAAAACAAATGACTGAACAACATAGATCTAGAGGGAGGAGGAAACTTGAATGGGTGCAGGACTGGAAAGGACTTGAAAGCAGGCAGCACAAAGGAAATTTGGGACTACGGGGAAAGCATCCCTGAAGGCTAATTCCATGCAGGAGAGAAGACTTTCCCAAGGCTGCCTGTACAGCCAGAGGAGACGAGCTTCTCCAGAGCTCTGATCAGAGCATTGGTCTAAGCAGATGCTCCGAATCACCCATTTCCCTGACCAGAGGCCTTTGAGAGCATCCTCCTAGTCCGTAAGGCACCTGAAACAAAAGTTACTGATTAACCTCAGATGCCCTTTCTCCATTACAGCAAAAAAAGGATTTGGCAGAACACGGTAAACAAGATACTTAATCTGTTCATAATAAAGACACATGAGATGCAAACATATGCCTAAACATGGCTGAAAATAGGACTTCAGCTTCTCAGTAGCTTCAGGGAACGTTTTCAAGACTACGTAGCCGGTCAGTTCCTCAGAAGCATATGATGAAAATGGCTGGACGACAAAGAAAAATGGAAAGATCAAAGTGAGATCTCAGAGGAAGTCTGTCAACAATCCCTATGAAAATAATCTCTTGTTGCTACAACAGTTTTGTTAAAAAGGCACGGGATTAAGTCTTTCCAGTTTTCAAGTTTGGTGTGATGAGACACAAAGTGAGTTTTTCGCATTTCTCCTTCCTCAAGCTTTCAGGCAATTTTCAACCGGCAGCTGGAGCTCCTGCACACGTATTTCGGCAATAACTATGTCCATTCAATTCATAATTTAAAGAAATATGATTTTAGTTCCGGAGCACATTCTGCTGAGCATCTCATTAACGCCCCGCCAAGAGCGCGAGGGAACAATAGCTGCCTTTCATAGGGAACCTCAGAACGCATCAGCTGCGTTACGAATCTGGGCTGCGTATGAAGCTACCACCTGGAAGGGAAAGCGGCCCTGTATGTCAGGCGTGAAATGTGGGAGGTAAACGGGACGCGTACAGGAAAGTTTATAGCATCTCTGTCGGCATAAGGCCAAGTTTTAGTCCAAGCTGATTTCCTCAGACCTGGCTGAGGCACGGAAACCCAGACCTCACCACCGGGTGCTCCGAGCACACAAGTGCCTATCGATTATAGTAAAGGCAAAGGGGTTTATGATACCTTAAGAGTGTCTGTGCGCTTCCCACAACGGGTCTTCAGCCTGTCACAATTATGAGCAGACGGGACAGAAACTCAAATAGAGCCAACAACGGCAAACTGTATGAGCCCACAAAACCAACTTAAACCCCATGCTTGAATCCACCTCTTGTATACCACCACAGCGTTTAAACTCTAATTTACACGTCCTGATGTGTGAAGTCTGGACGTCCTGAAGTGCAAAAGACCAGTTTCAGACCTCCTCATGTCCCGCATCCCTCTGCACACATGCTGCCTTTTGGGGACCACTTCTCCTCCGTGGGTTTGTGTCCAGTGGTTGTTTTGGTCTGCAGAGCGTGCTTGCATCACCGCATCACGCCTTTTTGCCGAGCCAGGACCCCCGCTCGTTCACTTCAGCAGAACGCCTCTTCCACATTGTTTGGGACAAAGAACAAGGGTTCCACAAAGGCAATTAGTATTATTGATCTTTCTAGCTGCATCATAATGTGCTCCACCTCAAAAATCATCTAAATACAGAGATACAAATCACAAGCTTGGTTTGCATTACTCATCCTTTGCATCATGTCAAAATCAAGAAGGAATTGCCATCATATCCTCTTTCTGTGAACTGCACTTAAACCAAACGCAGCACATCCTAGGGCACAGTAACAAGTAAAAGGAAGAAAACTCCGCTGCTGTAAGAATGGGTTAGCACCCTTCTTTCCAGCGGGAACGACGACGTTAGTTCAGAGTTTTCCTCGGGGCATTTTAGTTCACCTCTTTGTGCTGATGGTTAATTCCACAGTGCCTCCACACTCGAAAACCCTGGAGCTTGTCACCCGGTCACAAAAACTCTGCGCACGCAGAGAGAACTGCTGCCAGCTGGGCGCTCCAGAGCCGACCGCACACAGCCCCCCGCCCCAGGCGCTAGTGCCCATTTCCAGCCTGCTGACTACAAAACATTTCGGGAATCATCCCGGTGGCCTCGACCAGCAGCGCTGGCGCACACCCTCTGTGCACTAGTTCCCCTCCAACAAAAGAAAAAAAAAAAAAAAAAAAAAAAAGAAATGTGTAATGGTCTCTATGCCCTCAAGTTAGCTGGCTAGTTTGAATGGAAATAGTGAATAAACAGGCAATTCCTGCTACGTAAACAGAAAGCATCCGTACGGCACAGCAAACTGCTCTTCTCTGTGCAGCACCCACAGCTGTCTGTGGGTTTTCAAGATACAGGTACGGGCTCTTGGCTCCTCTGCGCAGACTCTGGAGGTCTGCTGCTGCCTGACCCCTGGAAACAAGCGGACGAGTGACTGTCGCTTGTTCAGCCAAGCTGTTCTCCCAAGTCGCTCTGGCTTAGAGGTGATCATGACAACCCAGCGAAACATCACTGCACCACTTACAAAAAGATAAACTTTGATCCTCGCAAGTGGCAGACCACACACTCCTAGCCAGCTGGATTCAACCTCAGGCGGCAGGCAGAATTCATACACTGCGCGTGCAGCCGGTCCCCCAAAACACACAGACGTGAACTAAAAGAAATTCCAAACAGCCAAGTAAAACTCCAGTTATATTCCATATGGTATTACCAGGCCTGGTAACTACTGCCATATGCTGCAACACGTTAATTAACTGAGAACAGACATCGTTCTGGTCATTTAGTAAACCACTGTTTTTATACATGCTTGCTTTCTTTTTGGACATGTGAAGTCCTGTGAAGATTAAAAACAAACAAACAAAACCAGACACCGAGATACAGCTTCCTCTCAATTTGTTTTATTTGGCAAAGTAGCAATCCAGACAGTTCACACAGCATTTATTCAAGCTCTTCAAATCTTCTGCATTTCAACTTGTCCTCTTCTCCAAGAAGTTTTTACTTCGGAACCATTGCTCCATCGTGGAGGGGTTTTCATTTTCCAATTCCTAAATGCTACTCCTGGAGACTCCTTTCTGTCCGAGTACCTTGACTATCACCAGCCCCTTCAGTGGAACGGGTGCACTAATCCCAACAGCCTTGGTCCCTGAAGTCTTACACCTCCTGAAGTGGTTCTCCCCAAAAAAGTTGTCGCCGGGTCTCAGCTTTATCACCTCTTCCAAGTTAGGCTAGCTTATTACACTGTGTCCAGAGACAAGAATTTGGATACAGTCGAGCTCATATCTTTCATTTAACTGATTAAATTAGTGAGAAGATGTAAATAAAGCTGAACTCAAATTGAATGATACAGTGACCAAAAGGTTGAACATTAGCATGCATCATTTAAGATATTTCACTTCAACACCACGAACTAGATTCACAGTTGATTGTGGGTTAGTACAAATTTGTCAGACGCAAGTGGGTTTTTCTGAATTGTATTTTCTAGAATACAGGCTATATTAATTCTTTTTAAGTTTAATCTTTGTGCATGTGCTCCCAGGCTGCAGTCAGATCAGGAGGTGGTACATTAACTTCCAAACATCTAAATAAATCAATACATATCTTTTACACAGGAATAGGATGGGGCTGACCTTCAAAAGGAAGTTTACTTAAAATGTTCCTCTTTCATATTCAGAGGCCCTTTGCATTTTAACCTTTATGCTTTCAGGGATTAATCCTATCACAAAATTATTGCTGTTCCACCACAAAAAGTCAAATATATTTTTGCAGTGATCACTATGGGTTGTTTTATACAAGTTCTTTTATTCTATAATACTTTTTACCATTAAAAAAGAAAATAACAATAACATGCTGTTTACTTTAATTCCTGGTTGCTTGAATCTGAACAAGATGACTCAAGACACACTTCCCTCCTTGCCCAAAGCAGCTCACCTTACTGTGCTGCTTTGCAATTTGCTGTTGACATTTTACAGTACCGAAACAGAAAACCAGGGGCAGAAAAAAGGTTTACAGCCTTCCAACTATGCTTCTATATGAAAACAGAAGAATTGCATATCTATCTCTACTTAGGAGTCCAGGATTCGTTATTCCTTCTGCACATATCATGTTTTCCTTGTATAGCAATTAAGAATTCACTTTCTAAAAAGCCAGAATTTTTCCTGGGTGCCCAGTTAGAAAAATGAGAATGCTAATACAGCAAATGGCTTTGCCAAAACCAACGTTCTTTCAAGACCAAAGTGGATTTTTTTTTTTTTTTAAATAAAGAATCTAGCAATCCATATCTCAGTAGTCTACTACATACTGATCCTAATCTTCCACGCAAGCACACAACCCCCCTTTTGCTTTTAACTTTATTTGGCAAAGCAGCATTGCATAAACTCTTCAGTGATTGGGACACAGCTTACATCATATTTACGGAGTTAAATCCATGTGCATCACATCAGTAGTGAGCTATAAACCAAAACAGAATTTCAAGACTCCACTGATTAATTTTAGAAGGAAAGGGAAAATCATGTCTGTTATATCCAACTTGAACAGCAACGTTTGATAAGAGCGGCCACCCACCCCTGACGTCTTGAAGTTTCATATATACAAATGCCTGGTTTTAAGGTAATAAAGCAGCTGATTGTATCTACTACATGCTAGTCTATGACACCATGTCAAAAGCTTAAAAAGGAAGTTCATCTCCTTTTAGTAGCATCTAGCAGACATCTGAACACAGAAAACCTGGTATTACCTATGTAGTGTCGTAAGGTGCACAGAAGCAGTTTTACCAAGGGACACAGGAGCTGAGAGAAGTGAGTGTTCAAGTACCCCCATCAAAATTAGAGTTCACAAGCTATAGGTCTTTATCTGCAGTTTTGCAGAAATTCACTTTGAACAGATGAAAGTAAAATAAAGGCATGTTAAATAAAACAGTGCCCACATAAAACTTTCCACCATTTATCAGATTTGCCTTGAGCATCTAAAAAAATAAAACAAACACCACGCTTTTCCATGCTGATAACAACAGTATAACGAAGTCCAAAACAAGCTGCAATGCTGTTGGTTTTCAAAAAGCTTTTAGAACTGGAGATGAGCAGTCCACTGTAACACTATGTTTGGGTCAAGATGATGTAGCTTTTACAATTCATCCCTGTAGAAAGAAAACACATGCAGTTATGTTTCTCCTCCCCTTGGAAATCATAGTTGAAAAGTTTTGATACTGAATCAGATTACATTTAAGTGCTCAAGCACATCAGCAAAACCTCAGAAGTCTCTTCAAGCATTTAAGAAAAAAGAAAAAAAAAAGCAAAGGAAAGGCAACAGCAATCCCATATCATCTCATGCTATTATGCGATGTATTGTGAAATATGGGTCCCTCTATTTTACAACGGATCATTTGCTTTCATGAACATCGCCCGCAGCACACAGCTAGTTACACAGCTACCTGTCATCCAAACTCTGTTGGCTACATACTGGCAAGCAACTAAGCCAACTTACTAGACAGAGTATTGGCAAAAAAACATTATCTGTAGCTGCCAGAAAGGCAAGTTTAGCTTCAGCCGCAGTCTCTCAACAAAGCTCGGAACACAATCTCACGTCCTGAAGGAACTATGCTAAATCGGGACTAGGTTACGGAAGGGGTGGGGGGCGTGTGCGTGTTAAAAGGAGATTCAGGCAGGAGAAAAGATGCATCAAGAGGTCTCTCTAAATCACTATGAGGAATCTAGAAAATGCAGGCTTTTGTTCCTGCAGGACATTTAATACACATTGAAACAGGAAACCCACAGAACCCATATTCCAACAGTGAAATTGTCATATATTAGTGATTTGTTTAAATATTTCTAAAGCATTAACTTTAATGCAAAACGTCCATCAAATCTGAAAGCTGTGCACTGTGCCATTATGCATGTTGGAAAATTGAAACAGAAGTGTTTGCTTCCGCACCCCGCCCCAAGGCACAAACAATCTATAAACTCACAATGAGTTTGCTGCAATTTTTCTTTTAGCAGGTGCACCTCCCTCATTAGCCACAGCAAACACTGTCTGAATTAAGAAAGACTTCACTACTGTGATTGCTGGCTCAATACACGATAGTATTTCCAGCTATCATGCAAACTAACCCACAAAAATACAGTGCTACATGCACACAAGCAAAAGCTTTAAAGTTACAAAGGCATTATCCTTCAAGAATCACATAGCATGGAATGACAGCGTGCAAAACATTTTAAAAGCAACTGAAAAGGCTGCTGCAACTGGTGCTTAAATGACTAGTTTGCTACCTAATGCAGCTGGGATGCAAACCTTGTGATTTGTTAGTGATAAATATTTGCATTCTTTGCACTTTGCACTGCCTTCTAGTAGTCAAGTACTAATACAGCTTCAGTGTTGCGGTAATTACAGAAAGCAGAAAAAAAGCAAATGGGAGAACACCACATCTTGGCAGGGGTGAAGAAAAATCTGTTTGTAGCCAAAGGTTTGGAAGTTCTCCATATTTGCCTATTTCACAGAATGGGTATTTGCTTACTTTAAACAGATAAAAATAAATTAACATCTGATTCTCAGTTTAAAATGCAGTGCCGGTGAATTTAGGACAAGTATTTCATTCATCCTTAATGCTTCCAGGAGCTGCATCATCAGTTAATATTTACCTCTTCAAAAAGCACATGTAAGTAACAACCACGGCTATTGCTGGTTTAGTCTCATAGGCCTAATTGCTGATGTGATTTTCATCCCAATTCCTACCATATACTCTCATAGCTTTGTAAAAGCCTGGCCTTTTACTGTGACAAATAATTCTTAATCCCTTAAACCCAACCTAGATCCTCAAGAAATTGTAAGCCTAAGAAAAATTCTGTATTTACTCTGAAACTATTAAACATGAGAATTTTACCCAGCCACAGACATTGGCAAGGTTTTTGCATAACGTTGCTAACACACTTAATGTATTTAAGTGTTTTTTGTGTTTTCTTTTACAAAATGGTATTTGTACTTAGAATTCATGTAAGTCATATTAACATGTCAATGTTTTAATTGTCAGTATTTTGCACTGCTTTAAGCTATTCCTGACCAAATAATAATGTTCCTGTTAGTTAACTCTATCCTAGATGTCACTTTCAAAATAAAGATTTTAATATTCTGTTTATTAGAACATTTACTGCATTAAGGGGATCAGCTTCCCTCAAGAGATTTTTTACTTGCTCTTCACTACTCATTAATCTAACAACAGCATGCCAGCCCAAAACAATCCATGATATATGTGTTAGAATTATGCAGCATTTATTTCCTACTGTTATGAGAAGCTGAGCTTATAAGTGCACTATTGGATTATATATATATATATCCTATAAAGTTTCAGAAAAGCCTTAGATCTTCAGGTTGCTTACACTTCTCAGCTTTCCACCTAACGTGAACAGCTTGCAGACTTAAGCACACATTGCAAAACAGCATCAGTTGATCTGAACTTCAGCTGGATGGATCAGAAGCTGCCAAGCTCTGAAATCTACCAGGTTTCAACTACTGCTAAAAACCAGAATACTTGCCTATCCTCCCAGTGGTAAAAGATCTATCCTGCTGCAGAGCTTAAAAGGAGACTCAAAAGACGACGGCTGTTCCCTCATTAAAAACATCCTGTTGTCCTCTAGAGCCATAGGAAAGAGCTACTAATTAATTTGTATTTTTCTCCCTTTTTCTGGCCATGACTATTTGCTGTGATTCTTACACAACTCACGTAATTTCCCTCCACCTTCATATATGCACTCCTTCCGATCTGCTTAGTAGCTCCTGCTTAGTAAGCAGTACATATATTTAGGTTTTAAGTGATCACACTAGTCCTTCTCAGGCGCTTGGAATTCTACCAAGGGCATCACTCATCTAATATTGTCAATTGAGGCATCAAAGCAACTTTATAAGCTCAAGTTAAAGCAAATTTCAGAAGTCATTAGCTCAAAATTACTATTCTAAAAATAAATTTAAGAAAGTTTGAAAAATTTTGGTTTCCTAGCAGCAAAAACATAGACAGGAATATTCCACATTTCCGATTGGGAGTATCCAACAACAAACTAAGAAACATTCTCAGAAAAATCTAATAGGTAGCATTTCAGGTAAATGTCAGAGTTCATTATGGGGGGGGGGAAAAAAAAATCACAAATCTTATCAACAATAAGAAATAACAGAAGTTTGGGATACAGGTAAGTCATTAAGTTTTGCAATCTGTCTCCACCTCTTTGGTGGAAGGCATTCAAACTAAATATTTGAACGAGCATTTATAAATTTATCTGAAATCTGTAACTCACTCTCTTTGATCCACTTCAATTTTCTTGTCATTAGGCAGCATTTGACTGTCCCTTTTTGATACATCATTCATCTATGAAAAATATGCTGTCATGATGGACACTGTATTTCTAATTCATATTAGGCTACACTCTGAATTTCAGTATCTACTCAGTGTTTCAGCAGCCAATTATTTCTCCCTTTATAATTTTAAAGGTAACTAGATGCAATATTTGGACTTATAGCATTTTAATCTGGAACGGTGCTGTTATAAAATATTTAGTATTTGCTATGATAAATCATCAAATTGAGAGAGTAGGTTAAAATGACAAAGAAAAGGAATTTTCTCTGCAACCTATTATATCAGTTACATCACATGCATTTTTACATAATATATAAATTTTAAATTTAACCTAAAATATTTTGTGCAGAGATTCTTTTTGCCAAAGTAAAATAAAAAGCTTCAACCATAATCATTAGTCTGCATAGCCGAAAGGAATTCTAGGCAAACAATTCCTGTTAATTTCAATTGAAATTAGACAACTA
Organism: Platalea leucorodia; assembly: GCF_965183815.1. Lineage (NCBI taxonomy): Eukaryota > Metazoa > Chordata > Aves > Pelecaniformes > Threskiornithidae > Platalea > Platalea leucorodia. The sequence goes on along the minus strand of NC_138825.1, from coordinate 56,468,068 downwards.
ACTCGTCAGGGGCATTTGAAACACTGAATAAGAGTTTCTAAGCAGCAACATATTAAAATATTTCCTAATAAATACATTTTCCAAAAGGTTCCTTAATCATGGTTTATGTACAGGAAAATGGGATAGAGTAACAGCCCCAGTCTAGTCACTGCATTTTTTGCTCAGAAAGGGTATCCTGTCATTATAATTTTGTATTTTATCAGCAAATATGAATTTAGCATGACATTTATAAATAATTTCTACTAATGTAGTATTCTAAGTTAAAAAAAAAAAATTTGTTAACTTTTTAAAACAGCTGCCTGTTTGGAAATATAATCCATGATTGCAACAGACTCATTGCTAAGCATTCCTTACATTGTTATTCTCTTTAAATTGTCCCCCCATATAAGTAGTAAGTGAACTCTCGCAGAGAAGTAAAACCAGAGAGATCCTAATTTCCACAAGACCTGCCAATAAGGTAGCCAATAAGCTGTGTTTTCAGCTGTGCAGCACAAGAGGTCGTCTATCCTCCCTACTTATCAACAAGAAAAAAACCTAGTTAATAATTGGGAAGTTTTATGTGAAAGGATAAACATCCTTACCAGCATAATCACATAAGTGAGCACCAACTGCTGGAGCTCAGGTACACTAATGCATTTCATTTTGTACCAGAGAGAGGGTTCCGGTGCATATTCTACTTCCAAATGTCTCATGGAGACACATTTGAGAAGATTCTCACTAATGTTGGGAGCTTAAAAATACTATTGCAGCTCAACCCAGACTAGAGTATTATGGACTAAATTTAAAGAAATCCAACAATATTCACAAAGTAAGATTCTTTATTTAGCACCACAACACCAATTTAACAAAATCCAAGGAATCTTCTCGTATTTTGTGAAGGGACATCAATCCTTAACATGATAAAACAGTTACCTGCATTAGGAATGAAATTGCGTAACATAATGTAAACTAAGAATGACAAGCTAAACACACAGGATTTTTGAGCTACTCTAAAAAAAGATGACTGTTCAATGAATTTTAGATTTACAACTAGAGTCTGACACACTACAGCTCTTTACTACAGAAAGACTTAAAAATGCTCTTTCAGAGGAGTCTCTAATTGATCTCTGCTAACAGGTCGTCAACAATTTAGGAAAAGTAAATTGAAATCTAGGAAGTGCAGAAAAAAAATATCTCTTTCATCTTTGATGCTAGCATAGATAACAGATACTGATTTACTATTAGGAGTTTCCTTAGCAGCAGCTGGCTGACCATACACTTGGAACTCACCAATAAGGAAAACCAACAAAAAAGACAGTTGTGACCTCCTGTAAGGTCAGCAGTGCACTGGCAGTTATCCTTGAGAAGGGTATAGGAATTTTCTTCAGATCACAAAAAGGACAATTAAAGAAAAAACAAACATCACAAGAAGTGGACTTCTGAGATTTCCTTTAACAGAGATTTCCAAGTCTGAACCAAATTTAAATGTAGATAACAAGAAAAAGCCTCTGTACCACTGTAGTGATCAAGCCTTTCAGGCTAAGCACTTACCTTTTCTGATAACACCAATGTACATTCTTAACACTTAAATTAAAAATAAATAAAATCAAGAAGTATTTCAGAAAAGAACAGGAATTGGTAAGAAAGTCTGGGGAAAAGAATCCCCCAATACTCATGATCAAAGAAGGCCCAAAGACAATCTATTACTTCTTCCTGAGCTAGCAGAGAAAACGGAGTACAAAACTGCTCAGAAGAGATGCAAAGACCTTAGAATTCTAGTCCTTAATACACTACACCACCTTCACCAGCAGCAAAGGATAACCACTGTCATTCCAGAAACCCTTCAATAAACAATAAATAAAAACTTAATTTATAAGAACATATGTTGCTGCTATGAAAAAACACAACTGCTACTATAAGCAGATCAGGTGAAAATGCAGAAAAATCTATGAAACCTCTCTGGAAAAAGGAAGGCTTAAGAAGAATACTTCTCTTTTCTGGAGTAAGCAGAGCATGGACTCCAAACGAATAAAGTCCACCACATTTGCCAGAGGAGGAAACCGACCACAAAGCAAGACTTCCAAAGCCTTACAAGAGGCAGGAAACCCCCAAGTACCATGCTGAGGGAATACTGGCAATATTCGAGGCCAAAGTATTAATTTGCATAACAAATACAAAACATGAATAGTGAGCATGCTTCCCAAGCTTTGAACTAAGCAGTAACTCATTAAAGCTGTTCTAAGAGTAATTTGTACATGGTGGCTATACAGTAATCCAAGAAACGCTGAAATGAGGTTTCAGTAGGCAGCAGTAATGCAAACTGCTTTATTTGTACTTTTTATGAACATTTTGATAGCTTAAACTCTAAGTATTCATGTATCCAAATCACAGGCTATACTCCAAAATATCAAGGGAAAAAACCCCAAAAATCTAAATTTAGGAGTTATAAAGCTCAAAAGTTGTTTTCAGAACTCAGTACACATCTATGCACTTCATTAATGCAGATAATACATTCACAAGCGTTTTCTGCCAGGAAGCAAAACAGGACTGCTGCTTTGTTCATTCCCATACGAATGCCTAGCACAGTTTAAGCTGACAGCTGTGTTATGTCTATGTTACTGGCCACTCAATTCAGCAAATTGGAAGGTTTACTAGCTCTAGAAAGGCCTTTAGAGTTTCCTGTGTTGGCAAACACAAATACATCCCCATCAGAGACACATGACAGACTTTTAATAATGTCTGAGAAAGTTTTCTGAACACTACTCAACTACATTTATACTTTAGGGAAGAAGGGATTACCTCCTCCACTTTCTGCTACTTGGGAGGCTGAAGGAAAAGTCCTCACAAGATTATCTATATTTCCCCCAAAAGGATTTTACAAAGGTTTTTCTTCATTTGTGACATTTCAGAAAAATAAAAAATGAACATCCAATTACCACTAACTTACAGGACAAAACAATATTTATTCTTAAGTAGTATTTTACACTTTACCCTAATTACTGGGCAAGCTAGTCATAAAAAGTTCATGAAAAGGTCATTTTAAATTTAGAAAACACGGTGTTCAAAACAACAAATAAGAAACTTCAACACACCAAAATCTAAAGAAAACATATCCAAAAGAGACAAAGTGCAACCCATGCAATATTTTTCTTCTGCTTTTAAATTAACTCAAACTTAGCATAACCTCCTTTTGGTGATGTAGAAATGCAGATTGAGTCACTTTTCATGGTATGGAGGAGCAGAAAGCAATGACAGCAACAAAGGCAGGCCTTGCAGTCTATCTGCTTAAAATTCACACCCTTTCACCTTGCATGTGTGTGGAAGAAGTAAGCGGAACAGAAAATCACTTCCACCTGGACCACTGCTTCTCTTTATCTGTTAAAGGCACATATATCACTCCCATCAGAGGCTTCATTTTGACACTGCCATCTTCTAGTTTGTCATACTGTTCGAGCATCTGGTTTCCCCCTGCAGGACCAACTGGTAATATCAATCTTCCGCCAGGTTTTAACTGATCTATAAGCTAGAACACAACACAGAAATTAGAATGTAACCAGCCACTTCAGAGAAGCTGGATCCAAAGTTTCTTACATTAGATTAATAGCTTTGCCACAATTTATCTATCTGCTATTATGCAGTAGATAACTACTTCAATTAGGAAAAATAGAAAAAGCACTGAAAATGAGAGTATCACAATAACATGGTAAACAACTGGTATGACAGAAACATTCACAATAATTTCATATAATTCCAAAACACAGTAAAATAGTAATTGGATTCACTGGGTTGGCTGCAGTTTTAGCTTCTACATAAGAGGGGAAAAATACGTAAATCAAATTATTTTTACAGTAGATTCTATCTTTTTAAACTGCCAGTTTTAACTGTTTGATACTTACTGTGCATCAGTACAGGCCCATTGTCTAACATTTTTGGGGTAACTGATCTCCCCTTAAGCCCCCAGAATAAGATTTGAGATTTGTGACTTTTTTTTTTTTTATCTTTCTGGAATAATTTTAAGTTGTCTACAATACACTCACTACCCAACAGCTCCTCTTTCATTCTGTGAATGGAACAGCATTTTATGAAACTAGTCTAAAATATATGAATATGACTAAGGTAAGTGACAAGTAACAGAGTACGTGAGAGAAATGCTTGGATTTTTTTTTTTTTTTTTTGCTTTCATAATTAAAGAAGGCAGCTAATCACAGTAGTCTCAAGGAAAATTCAGTACTTCCCAGACACCATGAAAAAAATCTTAATCCCTTACTAACAGAAGTTATAATTAAGCACTGTTTCATTCACTAATAAGCTTTAAATTACCTTTTTAATTGACATCTGTCAACACTTTGCTTGGAACACCCACACACACCCCCACCCCAAAATAAAACAAAAAAATAAAACAATGGCCAACGTCTGGAAATGTCTAACCTGTCTATAGCACCTCAAACCTCCAGTCCTTCACTACCCCTCACTAAAATTCAGATTTAAAGAAACTTAACTGGTATCTAGCATATTAAAATCATGCTATATATTCCCATTCACCTGATGAAAGGAAGAGAAAAAAAAATTTATCTGCAGGAATGGACTTCATGTATGCACACTCTAAAGTCCCTAGTTACTCTTCAGCTTCTCTTGTAAGAGCTGCCTAGTACCCACTCTGAAAGCTACGAACGCATGGCATTGTCTGTATTTTTCCAACAGGATCAATGCCTTGGACCCTGGGAAACAAATACTTAAATTTTGTAATTCAATGTTTGATAAAAGCAAATTAATTTATTAAATAAAATGCTCAAGTTCATTGTTGTAATAGAGGGTTGTGCACAAACCATTTTAAAATATGTTTATTTAGAGAAGAGTTATTACAACATACAGCTTTTGCAAACCAACAGGAAGCCCAATTATAACAGAAACAAAAAAACCACACCATACAGTAATACCACCCTGCCCACTGATACTCCCAGCAGTGCAAGTCTACCAAGTATTTTATGTATATACGTACATAAAATGTTCTTTACAGCTAAGAGATTACCGAATCACACACATAAAACATAAAGGCTTACTGCTTGGGGCACAACTGGTGCTGCAGCTCCTACATGAATCGCATCATAGGGAGCTTCTTCTGCATATCCCATTCTTCCATCTCCCACTGCAAGAAAACACTTTCTTTTTTTAATGTTTTCAAAAGGAGTGGAGAAAACAGCTGATCTGCCATATCTATAGGTAGATAAAAGGCTATGCTCAGATTTCAACTAAAATTCTGCTGAGCGCTAATAACATGATGAAGTCAGTTTAAAAATATTAACACAATTGTAAAATAGATGCAACAAAACACCCTCATATGTACATACACACACACTTATAAAAGATATGAAATATTACTGAAGCACCTGAAGTTAGAAAGCATGGATTTATAACAAAAGTTCTTGGAGACAAGTATCTTTTCTGGGTGGACCACGTAAGTATTTACATGCCCCACCATTCCAATGCAGGTGACTTTTCCCCTCATTTACCCTCTTAGAACATAGGCTTTTACTTTGCCTTGCCTTCAAACGCACCATTCCTAAATATAACGCAAATCATAAGTCTAAAGCATTAAATCTCAGAAGCACATATTAGTAGACTCCAAAGGTAAGGAAAAGACAAAGCAAGTATTCACATGGACTATGCATCTATAACTGCACTACGGGTTGGAACGAAAGTCCACACCTACATTCACACATTAATGCAGTACCACGCTAATCCCCACGCGTCCCCCTTTGCCAGAAGATGGGTCTCACTACCCTTCCTGCAGACAATTGCTGGACTAACATGGGTAGCCAGGTCAGACCTGTGGCTAAAGCTCCAGGTGGCTGCTTGGAAGATGTTAGGAGTAATTAAGTTACTCAGAGGGCTGCCGATACAGCTTCAGCTTTGGTGGATAACTCATGGAGAAGCACCCTATCACAGATGTCTCATACCATCTCAGTTATGCATGATGAAAGGGGAACAGATTGGGTTTTTTAAGCCACTGAAATGTGGCAAACTAAACTAGACCCTGAGTTAAGTTTTGAAAGAAAATTATGTGAATGTGGTATCCACAGTACTTACAGGAAACCAACGGGAAATTTAGAGCAAGATAGGCAAGCTGTCTCTGGAGTTATTTAGGAACAGAAGTAGTAAAATGAGGCTAAACCATCCATAAATTCACACTCAACGAGTGCCGAAGTCCCCGTAATCAGTCAAGAAGAAAAAGCAAGGAGGCTAATGAACCATAGTCCTCTGCTCAGCAGAAGTAGTTGTTTGGGTTTCCTGTCTTCAGACTGAGCTTTGATTCCTGTCCAATCACTATTATCACAGGTTAATTAAAAGGCTGAATGAGTAAAAAGAAGTTCCAAGCCCCTGCCATAGGCTGAAAATTTGTGAACTTTTTACCTTCCAACAACTCACAAGGCAGGAAGAATACATGGTAGCCATAGGAGGTTTCATTTTGACCTCAGTGATAGGGAGGGCCACAGTAACAATACCCTTAAGTATCCAAGAGTGTATAGGAAGATCTGGACAGCTCCTTGAAATGATTAAAATTGGGGAGTTTGTCATCTTTCATATTAGGTCCTGAAACAAGACCCTGCAAGGACCTTCTACACCCAAAGCTTAAGGACTATAAGAAGAGAGCATATTTCACTAGTAGCTGAGAAGCCCTTTAAAGCTCAGTGACTTATTTTCTTGTATCATCAATTCTGACCAGCACAAGCTCCAACCAATGGCCACAGGCAGAAGCTGCCAAGCAAGAACTACCAATGCTTCAAGAGAACTCATGCCTATCAATACCAATTCCACCAAGTCAGCTTTTATTACTGTGGCCAGTAATGAGGATGAAAGTTCCAGTACTTCCAGGGCTTAATCTCTCTGACTCTGCCAGAGTGGGTTCTCTTGGAACAACCACTTCAATTCAGTTAAGTATGTAATTTGTATTTGCTTAGTAGCAGTGTACACCTCCTCTAAAGAGGAAGTAGTGCTGTGTTACTGCATCAAGCCACTGTTCCATCAGAGAAGGCAATGGAGAAAGACTTCTTTAGCTCAAACGTACAGATATTGCTTTGCATGTTGTTAGTTACACAGGGAGACAAACCCTCATTCCCTAAGATGCAGCAGTAGGCATTAGAAGCAGTGATCTCCAGTACAGCTGGCAAAAGCAGAAGAGATTGCTAAGTTGCAGAAACAGCTGTGAAAGAAACTGCTAAGTTGTCTTCTGAAGAACGCATGTATTCCAAGACTTAAATGCACCTCGTGTGCTGTCCAGAGAAGTCTGAACGTGTCTTCTGCACATCTTATCACTTCACTGACAGTGGTAAAAAGGACCCAGAACATCTAACTATTTGCTCTTAGAATCAATAGTCCAAACCAAAGCTACCATCTTCAGAATCAGCACACACACGCACACACAAAATCATGCTCCTTTATATACATCAAGCACAGCATGGCTCTTCCCTTTTAACACCCACAAAAATTCTCCTGGCTACAGCAGGCAGGTATATATCCACCCATAATGGGAACATACTTTCAGAGATCCAGAAGGTAAAAAAAAAAAAGTTAAGTCAGCATTCATATATTCAATGTGATACAAATTATTACATTATTCAATGTCCAAGGGGAAACAGCAGCCCAAGTTTTGAGCTTGTGCTTACATGCTGAATAACATCACCCATCCTACTGAGATCTCCAGTTACATGCAGCCTGTTAATGAAGTAATCACAGTGGTGAGTGATGGGTAGTGATAAGGGGGGAAGCAGTGTCAGGACTTTCTGACATAAAAGGATTTTTTAGCTTGTTTTTGACCCTAGACCTCATCTGCTGATCATGGAACTCAAGCCTTCAGTGTCTCTACACAGACCTGTTTCACACAGAGTTGTAGCATGAGCACAGAAACAGAAGAAAACTACTGCACTGTGGTTATAATACCCTCATTCCCTCTAGCTATGTCTGCATCAGCAAATAGTGCTGTACAATAGAAGCAGATCTGTAGGGCAGAACAGTTTTTGCTGAGAACCTGATGTCCATGCAACATACGCATTTCAGAACGATCGCTCTGGTCTAGTTCTAGTCTTATTGGCTTAATATCCATTAACATATCAAACATATTTGGTTGCTTCTCAGAGCACATAATCCAGTCTAATTTCATTCAAAAGGAATCAAAGTTTGTGCTCTCCAGGACTACTCTCACATGAGCCAAAATGTGGTAAGTGGAAGCAGTTGAGAGATTCACCTCAAAGGCACCCTCCTGATTTTAAGAAAAAACAGAACACAAAACAAACCACACCAAAAAAAAGCCCAAACCCCACAAACTAATACAGATATACCCTAAGTATACCTATTCCCGAGTTCTCAGTGCAATTCTATTACTGAGACACCCCAAAATAATGCTGATGCTTCTGAAATGCAGTTATGGCGTATCTGAGGTGTGACAAAGCAATGGAGAATGTTTGAAGCATATTTGTCAAAAGCCAGTAACTGACTTACCTAGTCTTAATTCATACCATTCCCATCACCAATCAGCCCTGGGTTTTCAGGGTTTTTTTGTTTGTGTGTTTGGGGACAGGGGGCTGTTTGAGGTTTTTTTGTTTCTTTTAAAAAACAGCTCTGTCTGGATTCTAGCTCCACATCAAAGAGCTCCCAGGAATCCAGCACAGTTGCAACATTGTTCTTCACCTAATTCACAAAAGTGCTACTAATCCATCTCTATTTTTTTTAAAATGTACCTCACAACAGAACTATTCAGAAGTATCTTAGTCATCCTGCTACAGTCAAACATAATATAGATGATCGTGTTTACTTAGAATTCTAGACTCCCAAGAGCATCAGAGTTTGTTTCAGGTATAACCAGAAGCGTAAGTCCAAATTGCTCTTGTACAGCAACAATGAAAATTATCCCCCCATTCCTCCTCTCCAGCCCCAATAGTCTCACTATAATTTCTTTTCCAAGAGAGTTTAAGGCGTAAGTGTTTTCAGTGAGGGACTCTGCATTTTATACACATGTACAAGTACTTGTGTTGATTGGCTTATTTAAAAAAAGATTTAGAAAAGTCCCTCCTTTAAAAAAAAAGACCAAGAATCAAAATGATAATTAAGGCAAGAGCCAAACATCACATAATAATCATTTTTCCAAGCGCTTTTGGAAAAAAACTCAAAATAATCCAGACCTTCAACTTCTTTTTAAACCTAACAAACAGAATGATAATGAAGGGAATGCTTTCCTCCTGCCAGCTCTGCATCTTCTAAAAACAAAAAAACAAACAAACAAAAAAAAAGTTTTTCTTTTTAGTCAAATAATTATTATTTAAAAGAATTCACTGTCCTTGTATAATTTTAGCATTATTTCCTCTCAGTAACTCTGAGTTAAAGGAGTTTGATGTCATTTAATCACTTCCCTAACACACAAACACTGGTTTTTTTAAAAACAAGTGAAACAAACTTCAGTGATGCATACTGCCAATCTAGTACTTTTTCCACTCGACTCTTTGTGTGCAGCTTTCTCAATTACTATATCAGAAGTATGAAGACTTTGTTAAAACACTCAGATGGCAGTACATTTATTCAAGAAAAGTTGTGCATTGAAACCCAATTTTAAATAGCAAATTTAACATGTCAGACCTTCATCATGTAAAGTATTTTCACTGGAAAACACTTCTGTTAAGATTCTCTAACAGAATGACTACATATTCTTTAAGATTTCCAGAAGTCATACTCTCAAAACTGTATGAAGATGATATTTTCCAAAGGCCTAAAGATGACTTGGATTTTTAAATTTTCATTTGGCTCTTCTTTCTTTGGTTTGACTTCTTAAATTGGAATTTTTAATCACATCCAATTCCAGTCAGTTTCAACCAGCTGCTAGAAAGAATATCAGTTTAATTAGTAAGTATATCAGTCTGATGCTCACCAATCAGTTTCACTCTTCCTGAAGACAGCAATGTGGGATCATCTTTTTTGACATTATTTATTGAGTCATCTACTAGTTCTTTGATATGATCAATTCCTACAACTTGTCCTTTGGGACCAACCTGGAATAAAAATATACAGTTGAATAATTTCTGCTAGTTTTTATTTATTTATAGTACGAGTATTTCTATGTCCTTAGCCCATTTCTCAAATAAAAACAAAAACAGTAAAGTGGTAGTATATTTTCCCAATGTTATTAAAACTACTGCTTAGAATGACACATCCTGACTGCTAGAAGCAACTGGTAATTAAAGTTTGTCAGTACAGTCTTATGAATGCTTGTTCTAGTCATCTTTTTGAGATGTGATTCAATTAAGTTATACTATCAGTCGAGATTTCTTCTTTGAATTTTTAGAAGTTAAATTTGATCATGAGTGTTTGCATTACCTGCAATAGAAAGTAACAACTTCAAGGACAAAGACTAGAACTAATCTCCTTTCATGCTGAATAAACTTAAAGATTAAGGTTTTTCTAGAGAAGACTTTACTTCAAGGAAAATAGTAAGTCATGCATTTTGTTCTAAGTTACCTCAAGAGTCCTGTTCTTTCAGAAGCAAATGCAGCAATTAACAGTCAGGAACAAACTACCTTCCACCTACCCTTGCATACATGAATCTACTTTCAGATTTACAGCTCTCTTCCACAGGAAGAGTGGAACTTTTGAGAGCTCATCACTCACAAAAGGTCACAAAAGACCCATGTATTCTGAGGGGGAAAAAGGCCTATTAACAAAAACTTCTCCATTACAGGTATTTCTTCTGGAATTGTGTCTTTATTCCAGAAAAAATATTCAAATTTTGGAGAAAGAATCCAAATCTTAAAATCTGACCATTTTTAACAGGATCCAGCTCAAAGTACACAATGGCAGAGTATGTCCTAGCAGCCCATGTTGTCATACAACTTTGTCTTTGGACACATTGGAATGCTTTAGTTATGTTTCTGTATCTTACATTTCAATGTTGCTAAGACATGGAAAATTAATAACTGGTTATCGATATCAGTGATTTTTTTTTTTCCTGTTTTATTATGGACAAGTCCTGTGCTAAAACACACCCAAAGAGCAGTGTTATCTCTTCTTTTTCAAGTGGAAGACCACCAGCCTAGCCTTTGAAACAGAGTAAGGCACATGGCAAGTTTTCGCCATGACAGCCCCAGGCTACTATTTGGATGAATGCCTGGCAGTCAGTTGTATCAGAAGCTGACAAAAGATCCAGCATAGTCCAAAGGGTAACGTCACAGAAATTAAAATTTAGCAAAATGGTCATAGCATGAAATAGCCCGATATAAAGTAAGAGAACCTCCTGCTCCATGTCACAGTCCATTATGCTATTTCTGAGTCCTCATCAATTACCTCTATTACCCTGGAACTTTGAAGTGTGTGCAATTGAGACAATAGCAAAATGGCACAATTTTGGGGATTTCCATGGTCTGTCTGGAACAAAAATATACCCCACTGTTTTTATAATTCCAGTACTTACAGGATGAAAACTACAATTAATTTAATTTGCCAGCAACCTTTAAAAGTGAATAAACTTGTTTAAGTTTATATGCTATGTAGATAACTTTATCACAGCAATTTAACATGAAAACGCAAACAAAAGTCTTGAAGATGCTTTACTAGTCTAAGTAAACATAAAGCTTTCCCAGAAGTACCACAAATTAGATTATCATTGTAGGAGTAAAGCCGTCACGACATCAATGTGCACTCAGGTACTTGTGCTGCCAATGTGAGCTATTCACTCTAGATCAAGTAGACTGAGAAGCAACATCCACATGATCCAGTTAGCACATCCTCAATTGAATTTTGATAGCAAAACACTTTACCATCATTCCCTATAATACACTTCTTTCAAGCTTTTGTTACTGTTAGAAAGAACTTTACAGAGAAAGAAAGTCAGAGCAGTACTTATTGTCTTATCTACATTCATTCAAGTGGATGAAGCCAGATCTGTATTGCACAGTAATAATGCTATCAAACAGAACAAAAGCATTTATCTAACATTTCACAAAACACGTGTCTGTAAGACATTCCACAGCATACCACCAAGGAGGATTCAGAAGAGGAACGTGACATTCATATGGCAATAAAAAGATTGTGTGATTAACTTCGGCAAAATTGGAAAGAGATTTCCTTTCTGTGGTAATTCTGACTTCTCTGCAGATGTTTTCAGCTATTCTTACATAGCTGCTTTAAAAGAAAAAAGTGCACAACCACATCTTATCACAGGTCTTATCTAAAATGGCTATTCCTCTATGCATTCATAACTTTTTAGTGAGAAATACATGTAACTTTGACAAAAGTTTTAACACTTGCAGGACTGGAGTTCCCATGCATGCTACTAACACTTGATCATTGACTACAAAGTTAGACCAAAAATAGGTAGAAAGTTGAATAAGTGACATTTAAGATTTCCTCTGAACTGCAGCTTGGTTAACTTATTTCAACTACAATTTTTTTCTTCTTAAATATGACAGCTAGCACTTAAAAAAAACCTAAATACTTTTGCTAGTGCATTGCCCAGTCCTAAACATTCTTATCTCATTCTTAACACAGGAAACCAGAAGCGATCGCTGACTCTAGCAGATCAGTGCTTGAAAACAGAAAACTAAGTAGCGAAAAAACCCATATGAGAATTTATCATATGCATCACCATATTCCAAATTAACTTCTCACAAAGACAAGAAAAAAAAAAATCTCGTTGGCATTTTAATGAAGGCCTCTGCTAGTTATAAAGCAATGATCAAGTCCTGGAATGGAGAAGGAAGAACTGATTACATTCCACTACATAAATTAGTCTAACAGTACTGTAGTTACTAGCCATCATAAAACACATTTTTTCATCTTTATTTCCTGATGCAAGATAGGGTGGAACCACAGAGAGTTCCTTACATATAGGTTGAACTGTCCAGAGATTAAGTTACTTGGAAAAGATGTAAAAAGAATATAAATTAATATCCAACTTAGAAAAGATTAAATTGATACTTGTACTGATGCTCACACAATATAGTAACAAGAAAAAAAAGAGATTAAATTAAAAGACAATTTATATACATACATTTTCCTATGGAAATAGGATTCTTTTAGGTCTCACTAAGCTCTCATCATAGCAGTAAGACATGACAATTGATCACAATGAGAACAGTCATAGCCACACAAGAGAATGTAAAAACTGGGCTCAACAAGACAAACATCTCCTTCCTCCTTGCTGTAAAGCAACCAATAAAATGTAATCAAGAAAAACAGCTTCCCTTCTAGGCAGTTTCTTCACCACCACACGATTTACTGGACCCTTTAATTCAACCATCTAGTGTCAGCTAGGGTAAGAAATGGGTACTAATCACACCCAGGAGAGTAAATCATTTTCTGTATAATCTACATCAGTCCACTGTATGAAGGCTGCTTCCCCCGCCCCGCCTTTAACGCAGAGTTATGCTGCAGTTCAAGCAGTTCTGATGGTCAAGTGATTAAACTAAGTATCTCACCATTCGCGAAAAGCAGGCTGTAAGGATTCCACTTCCAGATCCTACATCAAGTGCTTTGGCTCCTTCATGTAACTGATCAGACAGAAGTTCAAGAGCATAGGCATGCTAAGAGAAGGAGACAGAGACAGAAAACTTAAAAATATTTTAAGTGTCTATTTTACCCAATATATGTTCATTTCTTCAGTGATTTTGGGCAATGCACTGAGGATTTGAGTAAGAAATTTCAGAATTATTTTCTGTTACAAAAAAGGGGGCAGGAGTTAACTACATGATATAATCATTGCTATTTCATTGACTTCAACAAATTGGGGGGAAGGGGGAGGCGGGGGGAGGGAGAGAGAGAGGGGGGAGAGAGAGAGAGAAAAACTCATCTGACCATTCAAGCTTCTAGCACACTCAATTTAGATAGAGTTATTGGGAGAGACACCATAAATCAGTTTAATTCTCTTCAGGCCTGGTGGTTCTTACTGTTCCAGCAGTATATGGCCCATAAAGAATTTAGATTATCATTGTGCTCTATACACTGGAATATGTTGGGACAGAGGCTAGTAAGGAAGAAGGCAGCTTTGGAGGAAAATGGCTATTAGAACTACCTCTTGTATTACCTGCACACTTGCTGAATCAAACAGTAGGAAAAAGAGGTTGTCTTAAACAAAGGCAGATAGCCAGGCTCATATAGGAAATGTAGTAGTCTACAGACACACTTTGTGAACAGTTTTGCTTTCCTACGTGGCGGACTAGTACACAAACTAAGCTTAGGTCACACACTAAAAAAACAATTTGTTCTTTAATGTTTCAGAGATAGCCATTACAACGCTCTTAGAGCTTAATCCATCACACCCAGAAAACAGAAATTATTAGAACATTTATTGTTAGAACACTTACTGTTAACATTTGCTTAGAGGATGCATTTTCTTTTTGCTCTAACACTTCATATACTACTAGTGCTAAGCATAGGATAATTCAAGGATAATGACTTAAGCGAGTTAAAATTTTGAAAACATAATTAATACTTATTTTCTCACTTACCCACAGTACTTCTTTCTCTATCTTTCCTTGACTAAAATAATTAATATTTCTATATGAAATCCCCAATTTTTTATATTGATAACTAGGTAAATTCTAACCCAACTAGGTATTTTTTAGTCAAGAGCAGCAGACTTACTATGTTTTGACACTTTCCAAACACTGCAAGGACAAAATATGTGCTTCTATTCATCCTCCATCTCAAAGAAACACAGAAAAATTATGTCTGTGCTAGATTTATGCATTGAAATCCCCTCTTAATGCTCAGTCATGAATGCCCTGGTCTCAAACCACTTGGCAAAAAACCTGCATCTCAGTACAATATTTTTTTTTCCCTGTCCAAAGAATTAAAAGCATTACAGCAATACCATACCACAGAAATCACTGTTATCCACTCGTGAATTCTTGCATTTTTATAAATTGCAGAGTCAGAGTAATTTAGGCTGGAAAGGATCTCTGGAAATCCTGTTGTCCAACCCTCTTTCAACACAGGGGTAATTTAAATTAGGCTGCTTAGAGCCCTGTCCAGTCAGCTTGCGTATCAAAGAACAGAACTTCCACAATCTGCAAAACCTGTTCCAGTGCTTAACTACCCTC
This sequence comes from Platalea leucorodia, assembly GCF_965183815.1. Taxonomy (NCBI): domain Eukaryota; kingdom Metazoa; phylum Chordata; class Aves; order Pelecaniformes; family Threskiornithidae; genus Platalea; species Platalea leucorodia. The sequence continues at coordinate 56,453,009 of NC_138825.1, read as the reverse complement.
AATGTGATTTTTTTTCTTTTCACCCTAGAAACAAATCAGAATTTCCCATGTTGCATTTTTTTTGTCTGCTACCCCTCATCCTAGCACCTCCAAGAAAAGTCTGGCTCGATCTTCTCTGTGCCCTCCTACTAGCCAGTTCACAACAGCATCGCTGCAATCAACTGTTCATTAAATTTGCTAGGATAAATATTTTATTTCAAAAGCATTTGGATGTTTGTAAAAATCACCTATACTAATCACATAAGTTTAAAGCTTACCATATGTGGAGCACTGATTGTTGCTTGGAAACCTGTAAAACAAGAGAATGGAAGAACATGTTGATCGTTATTCAGACGACAACCTTACGATCTTTATTATCTTGACTGTAAAATGCAGTACCTTAATTGTCACCCTCATTCAGGGCACTACACACACACCCCCCCAATGGTTACATAAGTACTCTACTTCAGAAGTGAGTTAAGGTACATCATCTGACAGGTATGCCATGTCAACTCTGGACAGGAAAAAAAAGTTCTATCCTTGATCTCAGTTACCATCTCCATTTTGTAACTATATTGCCTTAGCTTGATCAAGTATGCTGAATTCAGAAGAGTAATGTCTCCCAGAATAACATAATGCCTTTTTCCACTCGGTCCCTATGTAAAAACCTGGATTTGTTAGTTTGAGTTTGATGTGGTGGGGACCACAGAACTTCTGGAGACAATAACCTCATCTATTTTGCAAACATCACACACCTATGAGAAAACATGGATGAACACTCACCTATATTTGTTTCTGTGGAGACATATAAGCTTTTGAGTATGTATCTTAAAAGATTTTTGAATTTTCCTATAAAACTAATAAAATCCTAAGGCAATTCATAATTCTCACCACCCACTATTAAAGCAAAAATTCAATAATCTCCCTATACAAATAATAAAATCCCATTACAATTCATAGTTCTCACCACCCACTATTAATGGGGGGGTGGGGGGTGTCAAGAAAAAAGAAATTAGTACATTTGCATAATTCATTCTCCTGCCTTGGAAAGATAAAACTGGGATCTGTATGGGAAACAACTGTCGTAAACAACTGCCCTGTCAGTGGATCTTCCCATTTAAAGCCTATTTTCATATTAAAAAAATCTCATGTAAAGGTTTAAGAAACTCCACATTGATCCTAACTGAGTCATTTCTGTAAAGAGAGAGGTTGTTTCTGATGTAAACTGGATACAAATGATTTTTAAGTATTTAAACATCACTGCACCACAAATTGCTGTGGTTTAAAAAATAAATACATATTTACGCATATTAATTTTGACTAAAGAACATGTCTACTTCACGTATCCAAGTATGCCAATTGCATTACATAACAAATTGAAACTTAGTTAAAAGGTATTGAATAAACTGATAAAGAACAAAACAAGCTTCCAAATTTAAAAAATTATGTTCACATTCTTAACACATATATGACAAACGCAGTCACAGTTATGCAAATTAGAACAATCACAATCATTTTTGCAAGATGCTCTTACCTATAGACTGTGGAGAATCCATATAAGGGTTGTATTTTGCATAGTGGCAACGGTCTGTAGCCAGCATTACTTCAAATACCTTGTCTGATTTGATTATTCCATTTTCTATAAATAAACAAATAAATAAATAAAATTGAAGTCATTGTTTCTCTTCTGCAATGCAAGAGCATGTGAAATACATGAATATATTCCTAATGCTGTGAGAAATTATACTACCTTACCCTCTCTAACACTCTAACTCTCATCATACTAGAATTTAAGCTGTGGTCTATAGATCAAACAATGCTTAAGCCAGTGAACTTCAAACAAGACTTTCCCAGCAGTTACAGATGCTTTTCTGAAACAGTAGAGACCATTTGCAAAGATCTATCCCCCAGAAAAACTCAACTTCATGCACACCTTTGATATTCCTGAAAGCATAGTCAGTAAGAAACCGATATTACTCTACACACCAAACAAGATATACTTCATGTTTTTAAGACGCTATATAAGTGAGTAATTATTGAAAAATATACAAAAGCACGTTAGAAATGTGAAGCTGCAGCATCTTTGCTCAGTATTTTATTTTCAAGATCTCTTTCTCTTTTGTGCTGGCAAAAGAAAAAAATCCTTTTGTAAAGAAACTCCTACAGAATCAGAATTCTTATGCTGGGGCAGACTGAGGCCAAAGAGATTTTATATCAAAACACTTTAAATCTTTGTTCACTTTTCAAAATAAAATGTAAATGCACATGCATATAAAATGTCAGAAGCACTGTGCAGTGCAGCCATTTTGCCTCGCAATTTTATTAAAGTTTTTTTTAACCTTGATAATTCTTTTTTAAAGTTCTGAAGAGACATTTATGAGTAACAGAAAACTCTAGAAAACAAATGGAAGAAATTAATCACTTGCATTAAAAGACACAGTATAAACTACAAAATACTGAAATTTCAACAATGGATTGCTTCATTGAACTACTTACTTTAAACAAGGAAGATTTAGTTGGAAAATTATACTTAAAAGGAAAAAAAAATAGGTAAGTTGAGTACCTTTAAAATCTAACCCAAAATGCAGTAACATAAAAATCAGATTAAGGAGCTTTTGTAAGGTTGTCCTAACTGAAGTCGCATCAGTGGTTTTTTTAAAGTACTACCAACACTAACACACCTCTGCCCAGCCCTGGGCTGACTTCTGCAGAGGCTTCCCTGACTGTTTACAGTGTGCTCCCAACTACCCTTATCAATAATGGAATTTGCTTTTGTTTTTTCTTATCTACTACCTGTGTCCAGGATTTAGTTATCCTATATAAGAGAGGCTTGAATTCACAGAGTAAAATAACCCCCCAAAACATTTTGCTTTTTGGTCTGAAGACAAAGTATCCAACAGAACTGCAGTAGGAATACACTACCAAATTATTAAGGAAAAGAACAATTCTTAAAAAAAAAAAAATTCTTAGATTTATTTCTATATCTGATAAATCCCAGAAAAAGTATACGCTCCCCTCACAGGCCACACACATTACACATATCCTGTGCTTTGACTTCATTTAGAACTGTATACTGCAGTTCCAGTTAGAGGAACCTCCTCATTTCAGTGCAAGTTTTTTAACCTGAGACAGCAGGCATTTGCAGTAGTACATAAGTTTACTTACTGAGCAAAATGGTAGCCCAAAGAAAACAAACAAATCAATCCATTAACACACTGGCACTGACAATATAAGATAGTAAGGGGGGGAAAAAAAAACAAAAAAAAACACCCACACATTTTCCCCTGATCACTCAGAATTAGTTGTATATCAGTTCTGTGAACAAAGCATAGAAACAAACAAACAAACAAGATTTTCTGTTCAGTTCTCATTAGGTATTACCAAGAAATTAGTATCTCTAAAATAAATGTACTTAAAAAAAAAAAAAAAGAGGCAGGAGAATAATCAAAGCTGATTATAACAGGAGCAGAGAGATAAAGGTTCTGGGGGGCAGAAGGGAGGTCAAAAAGCAGCAGCTGAGAAGACTCAGGAAAGATCTAAAATAGCGATTTATTCCTGAGATTGTGTATCGTGCAGATAGATGCATACATGCTAGAAGCTATAGGTAGCCACCTGCTCTTTCCTTCTGTGCCTTGCAGAAAAAACCATGCAGAGAACACGCAGATCAAGCTTCCAGCTGGCGAGAGCAACTGCAGGGCCCTATGGTAAGGCCGAAAACCTCCTCTAGTTTTCAGGGGACTTCCTCTGGAGTGCTGTGGCTGCAGGCTGCTTCCAAACCTCTACCTTCACGCTACCCATAATCCATTTCTCCTTTTTACAAAAAGTCCATGCCTGCCACCTCTCTCATCTGCTCCTGTCATCCTTCTCCTTAGAGTATCAGTAAGTAAATTCACCTCTCAGCATTTACAAATTTTATTTTGCCTCCATTCTATTACTTATATATTTTACCCGTTCTTCCCCCAACTTGTTTAATGAGAGTATAAGAGCTCAATGGCAGAGATTGTCTGGGGATGTCTGTGCAATGCAAAGTACTTTGTTTCAGCCAACATACGTATAACTTTATCAAGTGTGATGCTTACACTGACAGGCAAATGACCAAAAAAAACCTGGAAACAGTAGCTACTAATAGTCTACAAGTTCTGAGCATTCAGGATGCTCTCATTCAGCGAACACTCTTTGCTCACTGTTGGACTGTCTTTGATTAGTGTCACCTTTTTCATCAGTAAGTAAGAAGTTAAGCAAGTTACCCATACTCAGAGCCCCCAGCAGAACCAGGGGGAGAAGCTGGATCTTGTTGCTCAGCCACATACTTCAATTATTGAATAATCCTCCCTCTTCATAGAAAATACAGCCTCTCAGCTAGGAATGTGGAATTACAGGACATCACATTATCCCCCCGACAGATTAAGCCTGCTTCTCAAATTTGCTTATTATACAATGGAGCGAACAACAAGTTTTGGGAAGGAATTAAGAAAAGCAATCAAGCCCTAAATAGTAAAGTCAATATTGACTTTGTAGTATCTTTTTCCGTGTTGATAACAAAAAGAATTTTTCTTAGTCTCATGGTTGAATATAGAGAAACACAGCAACTGCAAAGCACTGAACTCCAATGAAAGTCCTTTCCTTCCTGCAGCAGTCAGTCCCAAGATGACCAACAGCCAGGATCTTAATTCTGTCTAGAACAAATCTCTATCAGATTCTGAACGAAGTCCAGAAAACAAGTATATCCCCTAAAAAAGCCAATAATAAAAGCTTATTTTGCAAAGAAGACATTCTAATTTCATGCCATCTCTAAGTGCCGAAAAAACAAGACAATCAACAGTAAATTATTTATTAATAAAATGCCAATGCAAAACATTGCCTAGATCTTAAAAGGAAGCTATATATTGCAGGAAAATAATTCACAATTAAATATACATAGGTTGATTATCCTTTCCAATGCTAACGTACACAGAAGACTCTCCTTGAGGAGACTGCTGGGTTTCAAGACGCTGATAATGAGTACTGCAAACAAATCAGATGGTAAATTATAAAGCGTTTACAAGCAAAGGCTAATACACAAACACACTAGCTTACAGCTTAAAATCAAAAGTAAACTCTGTTTATTAGAGTTACATCAGCACAACTCCTAAGCTTCAAAGGGCTGAAGCCGAAAAGTAACCACTTAAGAGTGGAGCACAGCCTGCAGAGTTCAAGAGTTACTCTGTGCAGAGGCTGCAGCAATGACAACTTGACATAATTGGAGCATGTTTTGAAAACTCACTCTGGTCTGCTTCTTTTCCACAAATAACACCATGAAAACAGGAAAAGAGCTCACAGAGCAGTCCTTGGATTTGAAGGTGGAAATATACCACTGTTGAATGTAACCTGGGAAACTGGGCAGTTGGCTGTCAGAGAGAGAGGAAAAAAGAGCTAAAAGTCTGGAAAGACACCATGGTCTTGCAACAAGTAAACAACTTATCTTCTTATTTAGCAACAGATGCATTACTGAAGTGCTTATCTTTCAAAGAACTGCTTACATCACTGATGGTATCCTGACTGTTGATCAAACAAGCTTCCAACCAAACCATAAAATACTAGCAGTCAACATTTACACCACCACTAGCTTCTAGATCAGAAAAAGGATGTCTCATTGCCACATGATAAAATCCAGCACACAAGCTTACTATACAAACTATAAACAGCTACTCAAACACCTCCTGCTGCTGGCTTTACATAAACAAAATGCTTGTGCAGATCCCCGAACCATTCACTGTGGGACTATTCCAGCATCCACATAGTTCAGTTTCTCCCCGGGTTACTTTCTCCATAACCACTGCAGAGTACTTCACTTATGAAGGTGACTTTGCAGCAGAACAGTGATATTTTTAAATCATACAGGGGTCTTAAAACATGATGCAAAATGCATACAGCTCCATACTACCAAAGATGAAATCAAGTAGATTAAAATTACTCAAATGACAAATAACAATTTCCAGATGTCTCCATCTGACCCACGCAAACCAGCCAGCAACTTTCAAGAGGAAAGTGGGTTGGAATAGAACCGTATCTTGATTTTCAAGCAATGTCAAGTTAGTTGGTTTTAAGCAGCTGATCAACTGATGTTTTTAAGGTCAGGGTCTTTTTGTGTGGGGAGAGGAAGAAAAAAAGATGGGAAAGAAAGCAATTCAGTTAATAGAATTTTATTTAAGTAATGAGCATAGGAAGATTTCACTGTAAACCATGAACACAAAGAAAGCACTTTGGACAAGAAGTGATGGATCAGCATCCCAAGATCCAATAAAGGACACTGACCTCAAAACATACAAAGCTCTTTGTGCTAAAGAAACTGAAAGTAGGTGTTTGCAAACAAGTGTTTTTTAAACTGCTCATACATACAAGCCTCTTGTGCTTTGCTGATAATTTAAGAGTATCTGCCCCAAACATTTAGCTGCATGTCTGTTATCACTATGATTTGGATTCACAATAATACATGATTCAAACAGAATGCTACATACAGCTAACTGGAAAGAATCAGCTGACAGTCTGTCATTCAGAGACACGATGACAGAAAGACTGATGAAAGTAAGGGTCCATCAGAACTAATCTTAGAGTCCAGAAAGTAAACAAAGATCAAATCCCATGAAAATCCCAGAGGCAGAAACCAAAAATAAAATATTTTTAAAAATATTAAATTAGCATGTAAATGCTACTCAAAACACGCAGAGGTAAAACCACATGGGAACCAAAAGCTAGGTTCAACACAACAAACTAGTACACAGCCTCAAGGCTCAGTTAAATACAAACTTACCCTCCAAAATTTCACTTCTACTTTATGGGAGTGTTCATTCCCTATTTAATAACAATCACCTTCAAAAACAACCTGTGCATTCTGGTATAATGGATGAGCTCTCTATTCATTTTCATGGATTTAAGAGTCTGCAGATGACTAATTTAGACATATTTAACCACAGCTGTATACTGTAGGCCAATGTTGCAAAGTTGGTATTAACCATCTTCTTCTCTGGGGGTGGGGAAAGGCATGCTAGTGCTTTGCTCATAGTCCTGCAGTGCGTATGTTTATCACAAAAGCCATCTATAATGTACTCATATTTATCAAAATGGTTATGTTGACTTTGTCTAAATCTGTATCAGCAGCTGAGTGAAGAAACTTTTGGGAGTACATGAAAGAAGAAAGTGACTTTTAAGGTTGGGTTCAGCCCACCAGAACACAGAGTTGCACTTTTCAATAAACTTTCACGCCTGTGTGCAGATGAGGGACCCTTCACCTCTTAGCACACCTTGATCCCTCTACATTTGAGAAGGCTGAACTTCACTTACAAATCACATGGAGTGTCAAAACTGAAGAGTTCAATACAAAGCAGCAACAACTATCAGTAATGACTAAAAACTGTTGCAGAGGTTAAGATAAACTTAGCTGGATAGGAGATAGATAAGCAACTCTCCTCACAGTAAGGCTTGAGGCAAGGCTACTTCAATAGCTTTAGCAGATCTTTAAAAGAAAGGCAGATGCTGCACATCTTACACCTTACTGAGCAGATTCCACGCAACCACTTGCTCATCTGTTTTCAGAAAAGCCAATGCTGTCAAGACCAGCAGCCCGAGCACATGAACAATCTGTTATGAAGGTGGTTTCATTAAAACAGGCACTAGTACTATGCAAAAGCTGAGGAAGATCAAAAGATCAGCAAAACGTGACCCTGACTCCTAGGACAAAATGACACAAAGCTGTCATACTAGCAGAAATAAAGAAGAATTTTTAAAGTTATATTTATCTGACCATCTCTTTTAGATTTCGACAGTGCAAGCATTTAAAACTGTTTTGTGCACACGTCCAATGTTGCAGTATTCAGGTTCTGAAGTCTTAAAACATAACTTGCAAGTCAACCAGTGCAGAAGAGATGTCATTCCAAAAATTTACGGGTCCCAAGCTCTGAAAGAGTTTACTCTGTTTTTGCCAAAATTTAGTAATTTAAATCAAAATTAAAAACATGAATAAAATGAACCTCATCTTGTAGCAGTCTTAAGAAAAATTTTTACTGAAAAAAAGTGTTGTCATAACACTAACAAACACGACTGAGGTATTATATTCACAGAAACAATCATTCAAAAGAACACAAACATTATGCATTTCTTTCCAAGCTTACTAATAGCTCTTAGTACTACACCAGGATGAAAGAAAACAGTAGCATTAAAAGAAAAGCTTGGAGTTATATTGAAACTAAAACTTAGACGATTCCCTCTTTTTAACATGCCCACAAGCAACGGTAATCACCTGTCAGGGACAGATTTGCAAAATTATTTCCATTTTACTATGGATTATTAGGCAGCTTCAGGCTACCAGAAAAAATAGTATTATGCCACTAAACCCAACCAGAGACAAAAAAAAAAAATCTTCAATCAAGCAAAAGAAGTAAACATTTTTAAATTAAAATAACTGATTATAAAGTGTTGTGATATAAATAAGCAGCCATAAACATGCTCTCTTTTTTTTCCTGGACAACTGAGGACATGGACTTTGTTGCACTGAATTTTGGGGTTGTTGTGAGAAAGAACTGGGATGTTTTTAACGTTACATCAACACCTTGCCTAACACTACGGGGAAAAAAAACCATGCCAACAACAAAGAACCAGTTAAGAACACAATATTAATTTACACACAGATAAAATGTGATGAATGTTTTTAAAATTATTTTTCCGTTCTGTTAACATTTCTTATTTTCTGGGATGTTAAGTTGTCTTGATTTACGTGAAGGCCTCCCTCTTAGGAGGTCAAGGGTGTAGAAATTCCTTCAAAACACTTCACTGCCATGGGCAAATCACTAAAAAAATACTTAAATCACTAATAAAAAAAAAAAGTCTTGTGGCAACTTTTTTAGGCAATTATTCAAATGACTTGCTAACAAAATAATAAAAAAAGCCCTCAGTGCTCCAAAATATAGCATCACAGATTTCAACTCTATGCTACCTGAGACATTACCTAAATTTAAGGAATTTTAGGTATTCTTAAAACTAACGTATCAGTGGATGTATTAATTTTTAATTAAAAAAAAAAAAAGGTTCCATTTTCAACTGTTTCACTATTCAGCCATGGATTACAATGCTTAGTCACTCAAGCCTCAATACAACATATACATTGAAGGGAAGTGTGTTCGCTGAATGCACACAACAGGCAGCATAACTGCTTGTACAGTGGAGGTCTTAAATTTGGGTTAAGTGGTTTTTATTGGTCTAGTTTTCCATTGCCATTTCCCTTCTTCATGTTCATCCAAGTTACATTACTCTTCCTTGAGCAAAATTAGCCAGATGTAGAAAAGATTTGGATAAACCAAGGAAGATGACATGGCAGGTGAAAAAACAAAACAAAAGCAATGTTTAGTCCTTGCTGAACCTAGCTTAGGCTTAGCAATGCCATATTCAATGCCTTCACATTCATGGCAGTTCCCAAGGAGATTTGTCCTCAGCAATTAGAAACCTGCAACAAAGGTGCAGATTCATTGTAGATAAGCCTTCACTATGATGAAACTTGCCAAGATGTCATTTTTAATTATTCAACATCTAAATAATGAAATGCTCAGAGAAATACCTTTAGCATGTCTAAGAATAGAATCTGCAAAGCCTGACAATATTTGAATATATACTGATTTGGAAAACCATTCACACCGAAAAATTAGGAATCTGGTCTCAAGTGAGGCACGAAATTCTATGGAATTTGTGGTATCTCGTCAATTACAGTTGCTAACTTTTGTGATAAAAGTTTATCGGAAGAGGAAAGAGTGTAGCAGGAAACAAGCCCACAGATGGTTAACAACATTATGCAGCACTTTAGCCACAGTCGAGTTAATTCACCTTCACCTGGAAATGTGGATTCAAAAGCATGTATATGTGGTTATAACACCATTGCCACAACATTATCAGAGAAATAAGGAAAGGAAGATTATCATATGGCAGCACACCATATTGATTGGAGGAGAGAAAGAGAGGTATGATAAGGAAACTTAATTAACTTTGATGGACTGTGAATTGGACAGGGACCAATTTTTCAGTTCTGCAGGTAGGGAAGAAAAGCTGATTTTTAAGATGTTGGTGTGTAAAGTAACAGGACTCAGCAAGAGCCCAAATATGAAAGACAGAAGGAGATCCAAATGACTCAATAGTGAGAGAAGAGAAAGGTGGATAACTGAAGATAAAGAGAGGGGGAAAAAAGATCCAGATTTAGAATCCAAAGATCTTCAACCAAGCAAGGTAACAGTAAATAAGTCATCAATTACCCAGTCTTTTCCTGCTTTCTCAGAATCCCTATACAGTAAGTTATAACAAAAAAACTCCAGTCACAGTTATATATTTAAACATAGTCAATTATTTCTACGTTTAGCATGATTTCTAACCCTGCAGTAACCTACATTTAGATAGTTTCCTAGAAGTGTCATCTGGTAAAAGATCTTCATTTAAATATTTTAGGGGGAAAGTCTGCTCAAGTTTGAAGGCACGTGTTCAACTATTTTCATTTAGGAAGAAGTGAAGATTGAAATAATTACTCTGTAAAGATGAAAAATATTTTTTTAAATAGCTCTAACGCTGGAAGAATTGAGCGTTCAGAGAAAAAAAAGGCGTTGTTTAAAATGAGAAGTAGTTTTGAGAACCACTGGAGAACAAAGCAACTGAACACCTCATGGAAACAGCACATTCAAGGACCACATTTTTGTTGCGAAAGACAGAGCGCATTTTAAGCAAGTTTATTTTGTGTATGTCACAAATTGTGCATCTACGATGCCTCAAATTAACTGTGCAAGAACATGTTTACAATGCAACAGGCAGCTAAAAATCAAAACAACAAAACAAAAAGTCATGCAACCTCCTTCAGTCACTTGTCTCTAAGCATGCACTGAAAAATATGCAGAGTTCCAGGGCTCCCTTCATTAGTTTGTCCCTTTTACGACACGAAAGCGAAGATAAGACTTGTAAAGAATACCTGTCTAAATCTGCATGCAAATACACAAAAGTACATACCACTGCTCTAACACAATGATTGTTACCTTTATAGAAAAGTTAATTCTATAGTTAAAGCAACAGTGAAATGAGCAACGAACATACGTTAATACAGTTTCATGAAATTAGAGCACTTTATTGCCACAAAATAGAGGTGTTAGTAACTGTCAGTAACACCTTATAATGAAGAATAATCTTTATAGCTGTTTTAAAGGATTAGAATACGTAGTCGACAGGAGTTTTCCACTGATGTTTTTATTTGGAAGCAAAACCAGTTTAAGAAGCTCCCATTCTCCCCAGCCCACTTACACCCATAACGAAGTTCACCGCTTCTCTAACCACCATAGTACAACAGCTTACAGATACTGAGGAGTTTAAACCTCGGTGTTTCACAAGGGGAGTAATGAGAAAGTGACCCAGTCTTACAACACAGCCTCCCTCACAAGCAGTTCTATAAGCACAGTGAAAAGAAGACTTGTGGTGTAAGGGCAGGAGCAAGAACCTCTCAACCAGGCTTTGCTGCAGAAGAAAACGTACTGTGTCACTACAACCCGCATTATTTCCTTTATTTTAAGTATGCAAATTACACAGTTACTAAGTTACACACAAGATAAACACTCAGACAACGTCAAATTAACCTCATCTGCCTTGCATTCTTACTTTGCGCATAAAAATGCTAGAAATGGTATGCTACTTAGCTGTTTTTAGAGGGAAAAAAAAGTTAAATACATTGAGGGATCTACTACTCTAAAGGAATTCTCTAGAACTTTTTAGTCTTTCTGTAACCAATGATTTTTAAGTTTGTTAAAAATATATCTGAGAGAATTACATATCATCTAAAACAGTACTTTCTTCTAAACTTGATCCCAACTTTAGCAACAAGGTATCATCTTACCTGTAGAACTCTTATTTAAAAGTTATGGTCTCAATCCTGCAACTGCTCTGCACTGATAAAGCCCTACGCCATCACTGGAGTCCCACTGAGGTCAACAACAGGCTCTTGCTGCAAGATCAAAAGCCTCTGTGCCTACACAACATTTTATTTCCAAGCCACTATTCAACATCCCTCAAAATATTTTGGCATACATATGCAAAACAGAGAGGGGGAAATCACAGATTGCAATTTTCCAGGTAATTACCATCACTGTATATTTTGAGATTACAATATTAAACACTTCTAGTTTACTTTCCTCTTCCTGTACTAGTATTGTTCTGTGCTAACCATAATGGTTTTTAGCTTTTTCATTATTATGATTATTTGCAAAGCCCTAAACAGTTTCCATATGTTGAAAAAAACTGTCATTGTTTTCTTCAACAAAGAAACCAGTTTTGTCTTCAGGTTCTCAGAGCCATAGACAATTCCGGCAATAATCACTTCTTGGATATATTTTGTAGCTTGACATTCATTTCTACGTCAGAAAGTTTTCCCCTGCTGTGTAAGGGAACAGAATTCCACTAAAACAGTATTTCTAGCCCCTACAGTTGCAAACAAAACAAAAAATGCACTGCAACTCTCGTAACTAGAGAAGTTATCTACTTGTTAAATAGGCAGTTTTTACATTGAAACTGAAAGTCACTTTGGCATATATTGCTCTACTGGATGGAAGAGTTCTCAAAAGAGTGGCGAAAAAGACAATACTGGAAAAGACCACAGGATCAGAGGATCTAACATAAACTGACTGGAGAAAACAAAAAGGATGATTCTCTTATGTCTCCAAAATAATGAGGAGGCCAAACAGGTGAAGTTGCCTGTGGTCTTGCAGCATCACTAAAATAGGAGACAACTGCCATAATACAGGCTCCAAATCTACATCCTTTTGTGTCTAGGACACGGACTTGAGGAGAGGAAGGGAAAGACCAGGAGCAAAGAAACGAGATGCTACAAGTGTATCTAATACAGATTAATCTGAGGCTAATATGAAAAATGGAAGCTCTGAAGGGGGAAGGTGTTATCCCGCTGTCCTCTCAGCGGGGATCACATGTAAATGGCCCCGCAGACTTGTACCGAAGCGCATCAGTGGAGAGCACCCGCCCAACACCTTCCACACGCACCACGGGGACAGCACAAGCCGTCGGTGAGGCCAAGGAACGCCAAGTCCCGGGCAGTCACCGGAAAGCTCGGCGACAGCGTGAGCCTGTGACCTCGGCAGCTCCTCTCCTCTCCTCTCCCAGCGGCCCTAGCCCACCTCTTCGAAAGGAGCAGCTCGGGGCCGGGGCCAACAGCCAGCATTTCGGACCGCACGAGCGGCCTGCTGCCACACGCCCCCTTCACCCAGCGCGAGCAACCTCGGCCTCTTCGGCGCCCCTCCCCAACCCGGGCAGCCCCCGCTGCGCTTAGCCGGGGCCCGAAAGGCCGAAGGCCGGTGGCCGCGCGCCCGCCGGCCCCGCCGTTCCGCCGGCCCGCCCTGCGAGGGGCCTGCGGGCGCCGCTCCCCGCCGCCCGCCAGAGGCGGCCGGAGCGAAGCCAGAGGGACGCCGAGCCCGGTGCGTGCGGAGGATCACGGGCCCTCCGGGGCTGCCGCCGCGGCCCCGCCTCAGCTCGCACAACGGGCAGGCGGGGACGAGGCGGCGGGAACGGGGCCGGGCGGGGCGGGGGGGGGGGGGAGGCGGCGGGCTGACAACAGCCACAGCCGCCGCACAGCGCTTCCCCTTCGGGACCGCCGCCGGCGCCGCCCCTCCCGCCGCATCTCCTCCCGCAACAACAGCCCGGGCCCGCCCTGCGCCAGCGGCCGCCGCCCTCCGCCCGGCTGCGGGACGGCGGCGGCGCTCGCCGCGCCCTCCCGGGAGGGACCCGGACGGACGCCCAGACGCACACCCCCCGGCTGGGCGCCGCCTTCGCCTCCTCCCCCCGCCGGCGCTGCTCCTTGACAGTTGGCGGCGGGGCGGGCGCCGCGGGAAGGCGAAGCGCGCGCGGCCGGTAACGGCCCCCCCGCGGCTGAGGCGAGAGGGGCCCGGCCCCCGCCCCGGACTCACTGCGGAGGTTGTGGATGAGCTCGGAGTGGCTGGCGCCTCCCGACTTCCAGGCCATCGCCAGACAGACCCTGCGGAGCAGGTACAGAGCCGCCTTCAGCGCCGCGACTGCGCACAGCAGCTTCCCCAGGAAGGACACAACCTCCAGCGCCGACACAGGCGCCGCCTCCTCGCCGCCTCCTCCCCCCCCCGCCGCCGCCGCTGCGGCTGCCGCGCGCCCGCCGGGGGGAGGGGCCACGCGCCCACCGCCCCGCGCGCCCGACATTCTCCGGCCGCCGCCGCTCCGCCGCCGGCCCGCGCTGCCCCCCCCACCCCCCCCCGCGCATGCGCGCCCGTCGCCCCCGGGGGCGCGCGTGGGGAGATCCCCGCGCGGGGGGGAGCGGGGCCGCTCTGCCGCCGTCCGTCAGGGGCCGGCCCCCTCCCGCCCCGCCGGGGTCTGGGGGCTGCGGGCGGAGGGGAGCGCGGTCGGGCCGCGGGAGCACGTGGGTGGCCCGAGCCCCGGTGCCGGCAGCGCCCTCCGGAGCCCAGCCGCCCGGGCCCGGGGCCCGACCCCGCCCCCCACACACGGCTGCAGCCTGCGGCGCCGGTGGCGCGGGCTCAGGGGCTGCTCCCGGTTCGCGGGTTTGGTTGCAGGGCCGCGGGCGTCGGGACGGGTCTGTGAGCCTAAGAGCTCCGTTAATGAATGAGCCAGCGAAACGGGACGCCGGTACTCCCCCCGGTTTTGGCCACTCGCGACAGGAGCCGGCACAGGCCGCGTAGGGAGGAAGGGGGGCGGCGGGCGCGGGCCCGGCCCGGCCCGGTCCTGCCAGTCACGGCGGCGCGGCCGCCAGCCCCGCACAGGGGCCCAGCGCGCGCCCCGCCGCCCTTGCGACGGAGCCAATTATCGCCGTCCCGCGGCGCGGCGTTTTGCATGGGGCGCGCCTATTGGCCGCGGCCAGCCCGCGCGGGCCAGGCCTACGTGTTGGAGGCTGCCATTGGTCAGCTGGGGCGGGAGCGGCCCCCGAGGCGGGAGTCGCGGCGGGGGGTGAGGCGGCGGCGGTGGCGGCGGTGGCGGTGGCGGTGGCCGTGGGCTGCCGGGGGCGGGGAAGTGGGACCGGGCACCGGGAACAGGGAGGGATGGGAGGCTGCGGGAGTTGGCACCCGCCTGCGTGGCTCAACGCTGCGAGAGCACCAGCGGTCCGTTCCTGGCGCCATGCTGTTGCAGGACAAAGTTACAAAGTAAAATTCCTTTTGAAAGGTGTCTGCGTCATAAAATCAGTAACTCAGAATTTAATAAACGCCAAATTGGTACTTCCGATGTGGCCTTTACCCTGTCCCAGCGCAGGCACACGATGAAGTAGCAATCTTAAGGGAAAAGTAGCACCTCCGGTTCCTCCCGCAGCCTACAGGCATAATGCGGAAAACCACAGAATTAATTTCCTACGGTGATGTGGTATTCCTGGGTACTCCTTAATGATTAATTTTGCCACCGATATTCATTTGCCACCTGTTATTTATACGTGTTTCTATTGTTTTTAAGGGAAAGCGAACTCCGTTGTTGCAGACGATTTCGGGGAACCCACCGCCGGCGCGGTGACTTTTGCATTTGTGCCCCCTTCTGGTCCCTGTGAAGGAGCTTCCACGCGCCCGGGACTGCAGCGCTACCGCGTTCCCTCTTCACCAGGCGCAACGGGGCAGGTACGGCGTCTGCTTGGTACCAGGCAGCACGGGTTTCAGTTCTTTTGAAACGTGAGAGTAGTGATACATGACTATGAATAGATAGGCCCTACCAATAGTACGCTGTATAAACGTCAGAGGAAACAAGGTATCATCCAGCAGATATAAATTCAAATATCATATTGTTTCTTAAACGCGTTCCTGATACCAGGACACACACAGCCTAACATACCACCATGGGAGACACAGATAACATCGTCTTCTGTGCGAGAACCCATCCTGGGAGGGATGAGCCTGTTCCAGTTCCACGCAACACATATACTCCATCCTGTCATTGCTGGATCAGGTGAAGAAAATGAGGTGAAGGTGGGAATCTGCTTTTCTGGCGAGCAGTCAATCCAGGGCAAATCTGGTAGTTGCCCAATGCGTACACCGGGTCCCATCCATAGAATTCCCAGACCTTTCCCATCTGGTTCCTTTAATCCTGGAGACAGATCCGCTGCTTCATTCTGTATTCTCCATTTAACTTCTCCTAAGCATGATCTGGCAACCGCTCGATGGTCCGTGAGAGACTCCCAGCCTGTCCCAGAATATAAAAGGTCTCCCTGTTGTAACCAGTGGGCTGGGAGAGAAGGAAAGAAGCCGTAGAGTTAGAGGAATTCCCAAAGGGCAGCAAATGCAGAGAACAGACAGACATTGTAAAAATACACACACAAAAATACTTCATTGTTTTAAATGCAAAAGACAAATTTTTGTTGTCAGATGCAAGCAAACTGCATTGCTTTCACATAGAGAGGTTGTTGGCAAGAAACTAGCTGGCCCATGTTTAAAAGCATTCCAGGGATACTTACCCCCTTGGGAGACCAGAAACACAAGAGAAACCATTTACATACAAACTGAAGCTGCTTACCAGCACCAGCTTGAATTAGGGTTAAGCTTGTCACAGAGCACAGAGAAAGAGCCCACCTTTATCTCCTAGGAACTTGCAGACTTGCCCAGGCACTTTTGGACTGAATGTACCTATTGTCCATCTCTTGGCTACGTTCTTGGCACGACTATTCAGAGAATGACAAGAACATAAGTGTGAGCCTTCCTAAGCGATATCTGGGGTGTCTTGGATGGATACCAGGCATGTGTGAAGGAAACAGCATTTGGCTCTGCAAGTTTCCAGGAGCTTTAAGACAAGCCAAGTTGCCTCAAAGGGCGCTGAGAAACTAACATGCACCAATAGCGGCAGGATGCACCCATTTGTGCAGTAAACAAACATGAGGGTCCCTAGCTCTTTCTGCTGTATAACCCCAGGCCATGAGTCCATTTTGTAAACTTATTAAGAGCATATCCATTAAGATAAAACTAAAAGGAACATAAACATTCTACACTAGAGTAAAAGACAAGCAGAAATTAAAAAAAAATATGTTTTCTGGCCATCAGCATTCACGTGGAACCTCTCCATCTGCTCTGACACTCAGCATTCCTGTATCCACTTCCCCCTCACTTGTCCAAACCAGCGTGAGCATCTTGGTCCCTGGATGCCCACTGTCAGTTGCATGCACCTCCATCTTCTACAGGTACAGCCATCTCCCTAGGCCCTCCAGGGACCTGATGCATGGACAGCCCTATTAGGGAAGAGGCACGGGAATGCCCGCAGCCAGAGTGGGCCATCACTTGATTGTTCTGACATGGAGATCCCACTAATTTTAAGCATGTCGGATCTCTCTTCTTTTCTGCACATTCACCCACATCTCAGTCCCTTAGCAGTACTTACATACATTTATATATAAACCCCTCCATGCTACTATTTCTGTTTCATCCCTTCCCTCCCACCTCATGAACCCATTAGATTTTTTAAGTTCTTTGAATTTAAAAAGCATATGAAAAGTTGATCATCACTGTCTGATCCCATCTGCTTCTGCATGTACATACCACAAGCAGAAATTGCCTTGTGAAATGTTCCTGCTGAACATTTCCGCAGTTATGTCCCAAACCCCACACTAATTGGCTTCTACACCTACAGTTACTCCTCTCCCTGCCTCCATTCTGTTTTTAACTTAATCACTCTCTTTCATCTCATTTCTTTTCCAGTAATCTCAAGCCAGTTTGGTGTGTACCTTCATTTTGTATTTCCATTTCAGAAGCTCACATTATTTTGAACTCGGCATCCCTCTTTTCCTAGCCCTGCACTCAAAGAGGAGGTGAGAAGGACCCAGGCACATCAGTGACTCTCCGTGCTTGGGAGCAGCAGGACGCCCCCTTAAGAGAAGGTGAGCCTGGAGCCAGGGACGACGATGCCACACAGCAGGACGCCATCCCATGGTGTCCGAGCAAGGCAAGCAGAGCAGGGCTGGGGACGGTAATGGTTTTGCCATCAAGCAAAAGCAAAG
This sequence comes from Platalea leucorodia, assembly GCF_965183815.1. Lineage (NCBI taxonomy): Eukaryota > Metazoa > Chordata > Aves > Pelecaniformes > Threskiornithidae > Platalea > Platalea leucorodia. Next base: position 56,435,035 of record NC_138825.1, on the reverse strand, counting down.
GGACAACTCAGGCCCCAAGTCAAGCCGGTCACCAAGTCAGTGATGTGGCTGGGCACAGGCCCTCCTACAACACAGCTCAGGCCAGGAGCAGGTGCCCCAGCCCAGGTGGGAGCCCCAGGTGAGGGCAAGTAAGGCTTACGAATGCACCCAGGCCCCTGGCACTCTGCTCTTAAATCTGCTCTGCAGTACCCTGCCTAGCGACTGCGCTTGTTCAAGAGATGGAACTGGGCAGAACTCCAGGAGTTATGACCAGCAGTAAATATGGTGTCTCCAAATAACTTTCTGAAAACACTGTTGAATGATAATGGGAGGAAAGCAGATTATAAGCAAATAGGGTTCAGAATTAGCCTTATCCTGCCCTAGTACCTCCACTGATCTAGTAAGTGCCTTTATTCCCAGGGCCTCTAACCTCTGGCAGAGAGAGAGGCCTGCTTTCAGTTTTCTTCCCTTTCACTCACACTCCTAGCTTTAGCCACGTTTAAGGATGATCCATAGATGCTCCTTGTTGTCTCAGCTAATATGTTTGGACCCAATGCCCAGAGTCAGCTTTGTCTAGATTTAAGGTCCTTTTTGACAACCTCAGAAATACTTGATGAGGCATATTTCCTCCCAGTGTTTGTTTCCTCCTTTTATTTGTTTATTTAAATCTGCTATTATGCTAAAACAACATACTAACACAGTACTCATAGTGATCAAACACAGAGAATATATTTAAAGGTTTACAGAGCAACCCTAAATTCATCACAGCTCTCACCTCCATCACATAACATGCTGCCAACATTTTCTTAAAAAAAGTGTAAGACAGGGAAGAAAAATTGTGATTCTTCTTTCCCTCTTAACGAAAATAAGCCTCTATGTCCAACCTACTCTCCTTAATACTTCCAAAATGCTTTTGAATGAGCAATCCTGAGCAAAGAAAGAAACCATCCAAGAGCACAAGAGAAAAAATACACACAGAAATCACAAAGTAACCAACAAAAATATTTGCCTAATAAAACATTTCAATAATCCCGAAGTGTTATCTCTTCCACTTCTAGCTATCTGGTCTGTAGCTGTATTCTGAGGCTGCCTATTGACCTTTCTCACACGTGTTATGAGAATTAGCTGAAAATACCCTTGGAGTTGACAGTGACTTGCAGGATTGCTGTTAGCAGCTTAATACAGGGCACCAGAGGTATTGGCTACTGTACAATAATAATGCTACTGCGGCGTGCTGGCTTAAGCTTGCAGTATGGCAGACTACAATAGCATCCAGCTTTTTTAATATGTTGGATTCTGCTGTACATGGTTATGAAAAAAAAAAAGTTCCTCACAATTGAAGTTCAAATGATGCATAAAGCATGTAAAATATCACCGATTTGGTATCACATCTGAAGGATTACAAAATGGCACGGCAGACTTGATGAGGAACTCGAGAATGCTGTATAGTAAAAATCTGACCGATGGCTTTGGCAGGCAAAGTGCAATAACACAGGGGAAAGTTTGCCCAAGCCACTGCTGCTGATGCTGCTGAGTCCACCTGACAGAACCTCAGAGAGCTGGCAGTGGCAGCTTTCAAACAAATGCAGCAGAAAATCAGGCTGAAAAAGCAGGAAGGTGCTTGTGAGAAAGTCCCTTGCTGCACTGCAGTGACTGGACAGATAGTCCTGTCCTCTAAAATGACAACGTAGCTGTGTCAGCCGTTAGCTCGTTTTACAACTAACCTCTGAACTTTTTATTGCACAGTTGTTAGGTCTGAAGTGAAATACGATGAAGGAAGTACATGCGTGCTCTTGTTTGATTTAACATGCTATTGGGGACAAAAAAATTATCGTTGTACTTCTGTACCGGTGGGAATCTGACAGAGGGAGGAGAGCATGACTGGCAGATATTTAAAAGCAAATCTAGACCAGAGACAATCAGTTGCTGTAAAAGTCATTGATTTTTGAGAAAAAGATGCTCCAGACGCGTAACGCTCCGGGGGCAGACGGCCCAGCTGGGCAGACAGGTAAGCGCACGGGTAGATTCAGTGCTTTATTTCTTCCTCTCCCGGACCCGATTCTGCAAATGACGCCTCGCAGCGGCACGGCAGGGCAGGGCAGGGCAGGGCACCCCCGCTGCCGCCGCCCCTGCAGGGCGTCGCGCCGTGACTCCCGCGCCCGCTTCCCTCGGCCGCCGGTTAGCGAACGGCCGGGGCTGACGGGGCGCGGCCCACCCCGGCCTGTCCGTCTCGGTAAGCGCCGGCAGCTGGCGCCCTGCGGCTGCTACTTACGGCGGGGCCGGGCGGGCCGCCGCCCCGCTCCCCCGCCATGCCCGGCCCCGGCCCCGGCCCCGGCCCCGGCCCCGGCCCGGCCGGGTGCGCTCGCGCTCCCCGCGGCGCCCCGAGCCTGTCCCTCCGCGCTCGCCGTCGCGCCGCAGCCAATCAGGAGGCGCGCCGCGGGGCAGGCGGGAGCCGGCGCGCGGCGGGGGCGGCCATGGAGGAGGTGTGCGCCAAGTTCGTGTCGCAGAAGATCAGCAAGGCGCGCTGGCGGCCCCTGCCCGCCGCCGCGCTCCAGCCCCCCGACCTCTTCGCCACCGGCTCCTGGGACAACGAGGTAGCGGGCGGGCGGGCCCGCAGGCGCGGCGCCTCCTTCCCGCCGGGGCGTGGGACGGGCGGCGGCGCCCCCTCGGCCCCCTCAGCCTCCGCCGCTTCCCGCGGGAGAGCGGGGCCGGAGGCTGCCGCGAGCGCCGCCCGTCCCGGCGCTGGCTCGGCTCCGCCTCGCTCGCGTCCCCGGGGAAGCGGGGGCCGCCCCGCTGCTCGGCAGGGCTGTCCCGCCGGGCGAGCGCTTCGCCCCCTCCGGGGCGGTGCGCGGCCTGCGGCCTGCTGCTTTCCCCGGCTGTCGCGAGGAGGCCGTGGCACCTGGGCTGGCTTACTGTTAGGTACTTTCAGAAGCCTTTCCGAGTAAAACTGGTGGTGTCGTTTCCGTGCAGGATAACAGGATCTCCGTTTGGTCTGTTGGGGATCTTGGAAATGTGGGCCTCGGCGGTGAATATCAAGGAGAACCTCAGCTGCTCTGTGACATCAGGCACAACGGCGATGTTATGGACATGCAGGTAAAACAGCTGTGTTGAATAGGTCCGCGTTTTTTAAGGGCTTGTCACTTAAGAGAAATTAAGGGATAGTAAGCTGTCAAAATGCTGAGATTGAAAAAAAATTCTTATGAAGAAGGGGGGCAAAACCAACCAGTGTCAGTTTGTGGACTTGGGTTTGGTTTGTGGTTTGTTTTTTTTTACTATACCTACCAATAATTTAGGCTACTCTAAAGGAAAAATGATCGTTTTGGTACTGACATCAACTGATAGCATGCTTATTATGTCTCTTCAGTTTTTGGATCAAGAGAGAATCGTGGTTGCCTCATCAACAGGAACTGTAACTATATTCCGTCATCATCAAAATAATCAGGTAAGTAACTTGCTTTAAGCTTTAATAGCAGCTTTAAGCTGCTATTCTGTGTAACACAGGTCACTTCGATCTTAGCGTAAGATTTCTCAGAACTGCTAGAGCAAGAAACATCTGCGTACCAAAATAATTTTTTGAAGTCTGTTAGAAAAAGCTTTGGCTTTATACACACAAGGAAAGAAAAAAGCATTTTGCACACATGCTACGTAAATTAGACTCCAGAGCCAGATAGACTGGGGTGTCCGTTAGTATATACCTGTAACCAAATAGTCCATTCACTGAAAACATGCTTTCAGAGTTTAGATTGGTTTGAGGGAGAGGGTATTAATGGACTTCTACCTGCTTTATTAGAGTTTTTGCATTCTTGAACTAAATGACTTGTGTTGATTTTCTTCTCACAAGCGTCATGTGAGGGAAGATACGTAAACTCTGTAGTCTTTTGCTTTGATTATGAATCACTGAAAGTAAGGGTGTAATGATTTTTTTACATATTCACAATGACACAATAAAGACTAATAACTGTTAATAGTTTGATGTGGTACCTAAAATAAACTAAATTCCTTGCAATCAAAATCTAAATCTGACCTTATGTTTTGCAAAGGCCTCAGCTTTTTTCCCTTGGCCTGGGGAAAGATTGAAGGGGTAAGTCTAGTGAAAGGCATTTCACAGTTCATACACAGATTGTGTTCTTTCTGATTTCTAGCTCATATGAAAAAGGTGGTTCAGAGAAGAAATAATCCATGTTTAATTGAAGGGTTGTGTGCTCAAGACTTGAGGAAAATTTAGATCTCTGATTCTTATTTGTATAGGAGATTCTCATTCCTGTGAGGTAGTGTGGCTTTCCTGGAGCTTGTTTCTTGTTTCGTGAGTATTCTGGAAGCTTTGGTCTATCAGGATCATTACTTACCAGCAGAATTTCATGTCTGGTTACTACTTAGACTTTGTCTGCCAACCAGCGGTGGGAGAAAGCCCATTACCATGTGGATCAAGACACGTCTTGTGGTGGAGCAGCATGTACCGGAGTCATCTGCAACAACCCAGAAATTGTCTCTGTTGGAGAAGATGGTAGAATAAATCTCTTCAGAGCTGACCAAAAGAGTGCAATAAGAACTATAGGTATGTCAAGTAACTGTTTGAATTAGTTTAGTTTGGAGTGGTTTGTTTGGTGTTTAGCTTCTCAAATGATAACAAAAAAAAAAAAAAAAGGAAGTAATTTGAGAATTGAATTAAATATCCCAAGCTGAATGTGTTTCTTCCAGGTTATTCCTGTATTCCTCCAGACTTCAGATACCTGAACTGTATTTCAGATGTATTTCTATATTCATTCAGGTATTTCTAAGTTAATGTTTTAACTGATGGAGAAGTTTCAAGCCTAACATTCTCGGTAGGCTTCTGTTTCAGCTAGAATTGTTAAATGCTATGACAGTATGCATGAAATATCATTAGATTTCAAGAAGTATTGTGTCCCAAGTTCTTCATAACTGGAGGTCAGTGAAATGGTAATTTGAATTCACTATTTGTACTAAGATTAACCCTCATGCTGCGCATATTCAAAACTATTTCGCTATGTCTAAAGGAACACCAAGAGGCAGAAACCACTGTTTGTACCCTGTTCTTCTGCCAGATATCATGACTTACAGTGATAATTTCTCCCTTAATGGAAAAACTCTGTATTTCGTAGAGTAATAGATCATGTGATAGAGTGAGATGTTTGTAAAAGGTGTCAAAACTTGGTTATTCTCAACTCTTCTATCATGCTAGTCTCATGGGAATAGAATACAAGTTTGTAGCATCTGTTGGAAATGAAACTTAAAAGCAGAAATTACTTAAAGGACAGTAACACCATGTTTGATAGTGGTATTATTAAACTGGGACTTTCTCCCTGAAACTTCCATTTGACACAGCACCTGTGTTTCTCCTCAAGCAAAATCCTGCCTCTAATGGATGAAGGAATTTGCACAGTGATAAGCCAATTAAGGAAGGAAGTGCTCTGGGATTTCTAGATGGGGTACTTATGTGTGCATGGCTGTGTATACACACACAAGATAAATCCTATTAATTGCATACAGTCTTTTAGTGAAGCTCCTTGAGAACTCCTGTAGGAAGCTTTTCTATGCTTTTACAAAAGAAAAAAAAAAAAAAAAAAAAAAAAGGTTAGCAGGAAAGGGGGGGAAAAAAAGGGTAGCAGGGCATGAGGCAGATTTTATTAGCACATGCCCACAAAACACAGGAACTTGAGGGGTGAGAACATTAACTAGTTTAAAAGGATTATTTTATTTTTAAATTTTTACTTACATACAGATATTAACACAGAGTGCTCTGGTAACAGAGTAGAATGTTTTGCTGACTAACAGGAAGCAGATGTCCACAAAAAAAAAAAATCTATGTTTTTTCTCTGGGCAATTGTTCAGATGCTTACATACAGATCTAATAATGCGCAGGATGCAAGTTGTTAGTTTTCTTAGTGCTCACTTGATAGTACTATGTAAAAACGCTTGCTTTGTAGTTGTAGCATCAGCCAGCGTTACGCTGCAGTAAGACTTTGCGTTGAGATTTGCTGGCGCATAAACGTTTAAGAAATCACATATGAATTAATTGAGAAATGCCCTTTTGGAAATTGGAAGGGAAATGTTAAAATAGGAATGGTCCATAAGTAAGTCTATCACACCTATGACCTGGTAAGTAAAGCTTACCTGGAGTTATGTGGAAGGGACTAGCACGAACTCATTGACTAGAGATTGGTTTACAGTAAAAGTTGGAGAGGGGGAGAGAACATCTTGGAAGATGCTTCCAGGTTCTTCAGGATGGAGTTCTATAGTGTCAGCAATCCTTTGTACTCATTCCCAATTCAATGACATCTTGACATTTCCCAGGTGCTAAGCTGAACCCTCAGCATGTTTTAATGTGAAGACAGAGCCCTTGTACCTCATGAAATACTTGTAAAGGAGTACCTTGATATTTTTATTAGTGTTTAATGGATTTAAGAGTAATACAAAGTTAATATGTTTTATAGTCAATCGTGGTAGGAAAAAAATCTCCAAAGTTAGAGATGATGTAAAAATCTTTTGGAGCCAAAAGATCTATCATTGCTAAATCACTTACTGTTACTCTGTCACAAAATTTTAAACCATTTAGAACTTCAGTGTTCAGTAATCTAACATTTCTTCTTAAAGTTTCCCCTCGTCTTTCATTTAAATAGTAGGCAGAAAACTCATACATTGATGCTTGGTTACAGGTATTTGAAACTTGTCTGTCTCAATATCAGAAAAGGTTTGCATCTTATGCAGGAAAAAATTGGCCTATATTTTCAGTATGGACTTACACAAAGAATTTTAAAACTTGAAAGTAGACTTAACAATGTTACCCAATCATAATCAAGATGAAAAGTTTATCTATAATAACAGAATCAAATTATAAGAATATGGTGTCCGTTATTCTCTCCTAAAGCCTTGAAAGTTTCACCTCAATGCTGAGCAGTGTTTGACGTTGTAAATTATTCTGACCAAAAGAAGCACTGGAGAAAAGGACCTGAAAAAAGAGCTTTGCCATTTAGCTATAAAGATTAACAAGCAGAGCATAACTCTGGTTTGGCTTTAGGGACGGGGATGGATATCACATTGGCAGTTCTTGGAGAAGGTCTAAAGGAGGTTGGTGAATTAAGTGCTTCTGTATGCAACTGCTTCACGTTTCTCAGCCAGTTACTGTTTCTTGTGTGCAGAAGAACTGCGTTATGAAACGCTCCATAGCTCGCCTCGTGTCAGTAGATGCAGAGCATATAAAGAAAACTCTTATGAAAACCACGGACCTGGCTAAATTGATTCCTCTTCTTAGGAACCATAGAAAGAAATCTTGTGGATCAACAAGTAGTTCTTTCAGCACCGGAGCTAATTAAATATAGCTCCTTACAGATTTGTCTCAGTAGTGTTTGATACAGGAAGCAAGGGCTCCTTTTTCACAGGGTACCCTTGCAACACTTAAAATTTCACATGACACTGGTCTGTCTCTGCCCCTGAAAACGCAGAGAGGTTGTAACCATGCTTAAGCAGCTGTGTTCTGTTCCCTAAAAAGAGTTATTTTGCTGTAATTAAATGGAGACTAGCATTCTGTAGATTTACCTGAGTGCTTTCCTCATCTCTTGCAGACAATGCAGACAGCAGTACGCTCCATGCGGTGACTTTCCTTCGCACAACTGAGATCTTGACAGTAAATTCAATTGGACAGTTAAAAATATGGGACCTCAGACAGCAAAGAAATGAGCCATCTCAAATATTTTCTTTGTAAGACCTTAATTTTTTTACGTATTTACTGAGAAGCATGCAGTACTTTATAATCTGATGTAAATGTTTCCTGACACCTTCTTGACAGTGGGATGAGAAATGATTGATTTTTTTTTTTTTAGAAGGTTTTTAACTTCTTTGGTATTTAAATAACCAAAAGCAGACGCTGCTTAATGGCTGAATTACTATTGTGGCTGAGCATTGTATTTAGGTGGTCTGTTCTATGATTTAACTCTTGAAGGACTATCACACCTGTACACTTGCTCCTTTTTAGGAAGAAAAAACAACCCTCAACCCAAAAATCTTTCTCTTCCCCTAATTAAATATATTTTGCATCTGTTTTTCTCCACAGGCCTAATATAAAGTTTCTAGCATTTGAATGATAATTTTGTGCTTTATATGGTATTGTGAGAAAACAAACTGAGCTACATTCAAATCCTGTTGTCTGTGGAATAATTCCCTTTGCTGTTAATAGGCTGTGGTTGAGGTACCTGGTTTTGTTAGTGCCCAGTCTCCCTTTGCAACTCTTAGTATATGTTGAAACTGTAATTGTAACATGAATTTCAGAGTAACCTTCTTATTATTGTAGGTATACTTAGAGTATTATCTGTATGCAAGGTTTTCTCACTCCTGTAAAGCTGTCGGGTACCGTGTAGATGCCTGTATACCATAGAGCACAGAACCTGATGCTCATCCAATTATAGCTTCACGTTATTGCCATACCTCTAATTTCCAGTAGGTGTCATGCGGCTTCAGCCTGTAGTTACCAGATCCTGCAGGAATTGAAGCTGCAGCCGATACCATTACCTTGTTCATCAACACTCATAGGTATTAAGAAGGTGAAAATAGAAGCTGAATAAAGAATTCATGTTTGTTTGTTTGTTTGTTTTTCCTCCTTCTCCTTTGCAGGACAGGTGACAGAGTTCCACTGCACTGTGTGGACAGGCATCCCAATCAGCAGCATATTGTGGCCACAGGGGGCCAGGATGGGATGCTGAGTATATGGGACATCAGGCAAGGTACTATGCCAGTGTCCCTGCTAAATGCTCATGAAGCAGAAAGTAAGTATCTGAAATGGAGGGGGGAGAAGAAGGTGGCATTTTTAGAAAAGTTTCTAATTTCTGTAAATAATTAGGTGGTGTAGCTACGATAGAGAACAATCACATAGTTGCTACTTAATGTGTCTTCATCCAGTTGGCTTCAGTTTGTTCCTTCTCTGTATATGAGACTGTTCTTATGTAAAAGCCAACTCTATCTAAACTAAAACTAGAATTAGTAAGCAGTTCTTCAATGAGTCATTAGATGCATTTAATCAGAATGGCTGTGTTTCTAGAAGGGTAGGTATATTGATAGTCATAGAAATTGATGCCGTGGTATGCAGGTATAGTAAAGCAAGAATGCAGTTATTAACAAGCTTGAAAACATGAGGAAGGAGGGGAAACTGAAGATCATACAGATCCATTGAGTGCCTCCACAATGCTGAAACAGCTTGCTTTCCTGGTAATTTCATATGAACAAGATAGCAATTCATTTTGTGCTGAAAATTTCTTGACTCAATGCCACAATTATATTTAAGGAGTAAAAATATTTCTTGAGATGTTAAGTTTTATTGACTTAAATAACTCTTCCACAGTTGTGCTATTTAGACACAAAATAATAATGCGTGTGCTTGGAAGGAATGCGTGCTGTGTGCAGATTTAAACTTAATGGTAGGGAAGATGCATGAGAAAGGTATTCAGAATGCCTGAATTCAGATAAGATTTTAACCTTTAACAATTTTCACAGTACTGAAAAGGCAACAAAGTAGAGTCTCTCTTTTCTTTTTTTTCCTTCTCCCCCCCCCCACCCCCCACCCCCCTCGGGAGGGAAAACTGCAGTAAATAACTAAGGGTGGAGTCTTCGGTCTCCTACCCACACACACTTAAGAATGGAAGGTTTTGGTGGGGGCCTGGATTCTTGCAAGTGCATGTCCATATCACACTAGCCAAAGCGCACTGAGCGAAGTACTTGATACTTGTTCTGAAGTGGTTTTTTTTTGTTTGTTTGGTTTGGTTTGGTTTGATACTTCCAGTGTGGGAAGTTCACTTCCATCCCTCCAACCCCGATCACTTATTTACGTGTTCTGAAGATGGATCTCTTTGGCACTGGGATACTTCCACAGACATATCTGAAAAACCGTCTTTTCTTCATCAAGGTAAGGATGTTTGAAGTCAGTCTGCACTGAATTTGTCAGTTGGCAACATAATTAAAGTCGATGTTCTCACATGACCCAATTAGTAACACAATCCTAATACAGAAAATTAAAAGCTGGTTTCTTTTCTTAGAAAGAAAGCGCTGATAGGCGCTTCAGGAAAACTGCTTATAAGGCTAGCAGTTGTGTGAGGTTTTTTTGGTTTGTGGTTTGGTGGGTTTTTTGGGGTTTTTTTGGGGGGTTTTGTTTTGTTTTGTGTTTTTTTTTGAAATCTGCTGTACTCTGTCCAGTGTGTGAAGGGACACATCTAGTATTTCAAAGACAGATTGTGTTCACTTTAAAATCATCTGTATATAGAAGACATGAAGGCAGCCTAAATGACACATTGCTATCTGAGTCTCTGAGGCAGATATTATAATACTGAAATAATTGATATGTTAATAGGGTAGTGAAATTATGAATTTACTATTCAAGGTCATAATTGGAACTTTCAGTGAATGAAACTGGATCCCTTTGTATCATGGCAGGGTTTTAATTAAAAGATATGATACTGATTTAATATAAACATTTATTTTCACATTCTAGTCACAAAGACTGCTTAATTGCTTGCCATTTCAGACTGTAAACAGTGGGGAAACTTCAGATGGCGTTGTCTGCCCTTGGCCTCAAAGTTGCCATTCAAAGCTTGGTTCTATATAGGGAAACAATAGGATAACTGATTCAAGTGGCACTCCATGTATTTTCAGGTATATTAAATATAAACCCTTTAGCACCACTTCAGCCACTTGTTAATTTTATGCTGAATGATAGTTCTCAAACTGTGAGACTTCAGTTTGAATGTAAAATGTTATGTGGAAAAAAATTCAAAGTCAAATCCAGGTATATCGCTTGCTGCAGAGTAAGTAGGGAGAAGGGATGGTAGGGAATAAGTGTCATTAAAGCAAAGATGATACCCCAAATACAGCAAGACACTGTATAAACAGACTTTCGTTCTTAGGTCTGTCCTTGCTTTAGTCTCTGGCTGGAAAAACTTGTAGATACTTACACTGTTCAGTGAGATGAGTTCATAGCTGTACTGACCTATTTGTCTTAACTGAGGACAGAGCTGGTAGCAGGTTTCTGTAATCACTTCAAGTACTTGTTTTTTGGGGTTTTTTTTAAGCTATTTTTCCTTCGTTTACCAAAGAGACAACATCATCTGTTAACTAATCTGAAAACTGATTTAAATGTAAAAAGATATTCCCATTATGTCTCTCCCATACCTACTATGTTTCTCTGCATTCTGAGAATATATAAACTAAATTGGAACTTATTTCCCTCTTTCCCTCTCCTTCTTTCAGGAGGAAGAAGTACTACCTATTTTTCCCACAATACCATTAACCAGTCTGTAGTAAGTGCCTGGCTAAGCAACGATCCTACCAAAGACCGCATGGAAATCACCAACTTAATTCCGAATCAGACTTTGTCTGTGAATAGTTTAGATATTTTAGGCCCATGCCTAGTATATGGTACTGATGCAGAGGCTATTTACGTGAACAGACAACTTTTTGCATGAAACGACTCCAGTGTCCCTTTGAAGTACTGATCACCTTGAACTACTGGGATATGTCAGGTTCATTCTTAACGATACTCTAATTAGTCTGTTATCAGCGGGTGGGGGAGAGGCCTACAGCTTGGTCCTGGTACTGCAGAAGAAATGTAAGGTACCTCAGATTCTGACAGCTGTCACTTGTTATTGATGCTCCAGGATGGGTAACATTTCTTCCCCAATGCCTGTTTGGTTTTGGTAAGCAGGCAGGTAGTCACTAGGGCAAGATATTTGCTGTAAACTGATGTCCATAATACACACCTGCATACAAAGTGAAGAAAACGTAAACTCCCAATTTTTTTTTCCCTACTAAAGATATTTTTCAAGTATTCATTCGAAGGCCAGACTATGGGGTTCTTTGAAATTCTTTTTATGTCACCTGAGAGAGATGGGGTTTTTTTAATCTGAGTTTTTTATATATTTAAGGGAGGTAACTTTTTATGTTCGTTCATGAGAATTGGAAAGGAAAACTGTTAAAGCTGTGAAATGTGGAAGGTTCTGTAAGAATCTTAGCATTTTAATAACATTATTTTGGATTATTTACAGCTTCATCATGGATGCTGCGTGTTAAAACTTGATCTTGATAATGTGCCTGTAACTCTCTCAACAGAAAAGTGTTTTTTATAGTTAAGAGGTCAGAATTGACAGATGGGTTGGCTGTGTTTTCAGGTGTGAGAATAAGACTTTCTAAACTTGAGACAGTTTTTGTCACAGTCAAAATGTCACATCTGGTCTGTTGCAATCTTTGAAAAGTTAATGTTTATGATTCGTGTTGTACCTACCTTTTGTTGCAGAGGACCCTTTCTCTTTTTAATAAAAAGTTTTGCACAAGAATACTGGTCTGACTTACTAAGTCAGTTCGAACAGGTGTACTTGTAGTCATCTTTGCAGGAAGGTAAATAACCATACGTTATTTGGACTGGTCCTGGGGATACAGTCTGAGGGACGGAGGGAACCCTCAGGATTCGGGCAGCAGCAGGTTAAGTTATAAGGTTTTACGTGGCATTTTCCATCAAAACCGCTTTAGAGCATGCTTTATTTCCACGTCGGTGAGAACAGCCTTCTTGCTCTCTTGTGATAAGAGTACTTTACCTGGTCCGCGTTTCTTGCGCCCCTGGCTGGAGGAGAGGGACGGGGCGCTGGGGCCAGGGCCGTCCTCTCCCCAGAGGAGCGCATGGCGTTGGCGGGGGCTCCTCGGAGCGCCTCGGATGTTGCTTCCCAGGCTGCCTGACGTGCAGTGCTCTGCCCGAAAAGAAAAACGGCCGAGATGCGTCTCGGGGTTCAGAGAAGCGATGGGTTTTCCTTCCCGGCGGTCTACGCCTGTTGGTCCGTAACGAGCCCTTCGTTCGGGGATCACGGAGCCTCGGCAAACGTCTTTTCTCAGTAGAAAATCGGTCTGGGTCCGTGGGGCTCGGTGCTGCCGCGGAGGAGGAGAGCGGCGCCTGAAGCCCGGCAGCGGCGGGGGACCTGGTTTTCGTGTTCCCCCGGGGCGGGGGGCGGCGGCCGCCGCGCTCCATCCGGGTCGGGGCTGCGGGGGGAGCGCCGGGCGCGCAAGGGCGGCCGGGAGCTGCCCATATCCGGGCAGCCTCCGCCGCGGAGACACCGACAAAATGGCGGCGCCGAACTGAGAGGCCCGTGGCGGCGGCGGCGGGGGCGGGCGCTGGCGGAGGGACCGAGCAGCCGCTGCTGGCATCGCGGGGGGCCGCGGCGGTCGTCGCCGCGCGGGCGGGGCCGAGCTCCGTGCGCCCGGGCCCGGGGCGCTGCCGCCGCCGCCTTCTCGCTGCAGGTAGGTCCGCCGTGCCGCGGTGGCGGGTCTGGGGAGCGGCCGGGGGCGAGAGGCCGAGGCGCGGCCGCAGCGCGGGGACGATAACGAGCCCTCTCCGGCATGGCCGGGTTGCCCCGCCGGGGGTCGGCGCCCCCGAAGGCGGCCGCTCCTCGGGAGGGGCGGCGGGGCCCGCGCCACCCGCTCCCCCGGCGCGGCCGGCTGGGCCCCTGCGCCGCCGCCGGGCGAGGGTCCCGCCGCCCCCCGCCGCGGCGCTGGGCCGCGCGTCCCGCCGGCCTGCGCGGGGAGGAGCGGCGGCGCGGGCAGCGCAGCGCTGCGCCGGGCCCGCCTCGCGTCCCGGCCCGGCGACAGAGGCGCCCGCGTCCCGGGGCCCTGGGACAGAGTCGGGATAGCGGTGGCTGTCGTGCGGGCAGCAGCCATCCCGGCGCTGACACCCTCCTGCTGTGGGTGGTGCCCGAGGCGCCGGGCCCCGCCGCGCCGTGGGGGTTACCTGGGTGCCTGGCTGTGCCGGCGCCGCTGACGCGCTGGTGCTCCGCGGCTGCCCCGCTGGGGGCCCTGCGGGTCGCTCTTAGCGCGCTCGAAGCGACCGCCGCTGCTGCCCGGAGCAGCTGAGCACACGCTCGTCCGTGAGAGGAGCCGTATCCTGTTAGAGGAGACGGCAGAGCTTAAGGATGGAAACAAGCAGAGCGAGTGCACAATGTTCCCAGTGTTCGGCTGGCCTCTGGTCATTTCCATCCCAGTCTCCCCTCACCCTGCGTAGTTGTGCCTATTTACCGATTTCAGGGTCCGGTTTTCTCCTCGTCCTATGGAAACTTTTAGCATTGGAAATGCATCCTTTGGCAAATTGCTTTACGGCTCAATGACCTCTTATCTGAAGAACAGCTTCCTTTTGTTGGTTTGAACCGAGTCCCTACAAACTTAATTTTGTGTCTCCCAAATTCTTGATTGTTTTGGTTTATTTTTCCTAGCAATAAAGCGTTGTGATTACGTATAAAATAAGTTATCAGAATAGGTACATGAGAGAGGGAAAGAAAATAGATTAATAGGTGGTGTTCAATACTTAATTGGAAATATGAGTATCTAAAAGTATGTTCAAAACTTCTGGAGATAAGGAAATGCTACAGATCTACTACAAAGCTGTGTATTTTTTTTCCTGAGAAAAACTTGGAAGTCATTGACAGTTGCATGCAACCATTCTGTGTTTTCATTCAAATGCCTATTTTTAAGTCCAATTTTTCATGATTATACTGTAAAAAGGCACGGGGTTTTTTTGCCTTTGCAGTTTGACCTGTAGAGGAAAATACTTTATCCTCATATTTTGGAAAGAAATGACAATTTTTTTTTTTTTTTTTTAACTCCTTTAGGGAAGTGGAGAACTTCATCAGTGGAACAGCTGCATTAACAAACAGATCTATCATTTACATTTGGTGACACAAAACTGCAAGGGGGGGATAGACCTCAGGTCGCTGGAATAGAGTCAGTGTTTGCTAGTTAGGAGTACAAAATTGAGGTCAGTTTCTTACTGAGCAGTCAAAAGTTTATGCTTTAAAATGTGTGCAAATGTCTGTAAGAGGAGGTGACTTTTCGCATGTAAAGCAAGGTGAATTGTATTCAATAATACTTGCTTTCTTGTACTTCATTAAACTGGAGGACCAATTTAGCTGGGTTTTGGAAGAATTAAGACCGTAGTTCACATACACATCAAACTGCTGTTACCCAACACTGCTGCCAAAAGAAACAACCCACCAAAAAATAGTTACTATTTATCTGGGTAAGTTCCTTAGCTTGATTCGCTCTGTGTGGCCTTACAAACAATTACGCTGATGCTAGTAGGTGGTGGGAGATAAGCGGACTGGCTGGTTTACACTGGTATAGCTCTGCTTCTGCTAAAAATTTATGTGAAAGTGCAGCTTTATTTTCCAAGACTGCTTAGTCCATATCCTGTTAGGCTGCAGTTGCCAGCACAATAATAGCTATCAAACACTTACAGCATCCCTTGTCTTAAAGTTCTCAAAGCACTTTAGAAAGAAATGCATTTCTCTCAGTTTTGCACCTAAAGAAATCGGAGCACAAGCTGATTTTTTTCCCCCTTGGTGGTGGACTGTAGGTCTCCTGATTTATGGTTTAAGTGTCCTGTTTAAATTAACCTTGATTTCTCTGAGAGGTGTTACGTCTGTTTATCTCAGCTACCCGTGGTGTAACCATAAAGTGAATATTGAAATACCAGATGAAATTATGGTAAAATACATAGGTGCAAAAACAACTGTCTTCTCCTGAGTTCCAGGACTTTGGGACTTGTTCAGAGGAATAACTCACGTAGGGACATTTCTTTCTTCTCTTGTTGGTATTTTTGTGACACAAGATCAGTACCAACTGTTTTATCTAGGTTACCCTGCCAATGGTGAACTAGTCATTACTCCTAATTTTCACTGAATTTGAACAAGTAATCTAGATTACTAAGCCTCTAAGATAGATATTTAGCCTTGTTATCCTATGTTTTGGGATGAGTTTATGCTAAATGTTTCACTTTTCTGGAGGTGCTGATTCTCTTAAGTGTTATTAGCATATATCCTCACACTTGGGTGTCCAACACGTGTGTGTTTTGAAGCACGTCTATTGGAAAGAAAAGGAACATCCATGGCAAAACTAAATTCTAGTAAAATGGTCTAAATATAGTTACTCCCTTTTCTTTGGAAAAAGTGTTTTTGACAAAGTATTTTCCATGTGGTCTTAAATATGGCATGTTTTGAAAATGACTTTGAAAGTGTCCAGAATTAAATTACATTTTAATTGCTCTCATGATGTACTTCTTGCTAAATCTAGATTTCTTAATACTTTGAGCAAAACTTCACCCTTTATTATTAAAATTCACTTACATGTCTGATGGTCTTTTCCTTATTCAGTGAGCACTGAAGAATTGTATGGTACTAGACTGCGGGAAAAACCTTTACTATAACTACCAAATTACATTTGTTTGAAGTTTCAAACCTATCACAGGGCAAAGAAAGCTTGTGGGTGCAGTTATAGCGCCTAAGATTTAGATAGTTCCATTAGACAAATTATATTATTTCTTAAGTGATTCTCCAAGGAGAATGGGATTAAGTGGATGTCTCTTGTGTTTCTTTTCGCAGTCCTTATTTATGTACTACTTCAAGCTTTCAGGTTTTCTTCATATGTGGGTAGCATGTGTATTTAATTCATATTATTTGCGCGTATATTAGAGGGTTCTTTTTTTCCTATTAACTTCTTGTCATATTCTTCCTCGATCACTGAATCATTAATTGGTTTATGACAGTGCAAATGTTCTAGAAGTGAAACCTGGATGAAGAAAGAGCGACTTTTATGTAGACTGTGTAAAACTTAGACACCTGTTTAATTCATGTCTAATATGAGAAACACTTGTCTACACACTACTTCTTCAAGAGACAAAAGGTGCTTGCAGACATCTGAATCCTCAAAAATAATCCTTCAGAAAACTAGGAATGCAAATTTTTAACACTTTGAGAAACAGAAACAAGAAAATAAGAACATTTCAGTTAGACATTGCATTATAGTAAAGGAACAGTGTGAGTTGAGCTTTACCATTCTTCTAGTTGCCTGTGAAGAAAAGACAGTGCTAAAATATGTAAATTTTGTATCTTGCACTATCTTAGCAACTGGTCTTCCTCTGTGGAGCAGTAGAGACTGCAAAAGTTTTATTTCATGATACTCTAACGAGGCAGATGCTCTGTAACTTCTTCAGCGTTTCACCTTAGTTGCTCCATCCTTTGCCGTACCAGTTGCAGTAGTTACAGTACTAAGTAGTGCACAGCACGAATGCGGAGATCTGAGTTCTCTGCAGACACAGGGTTCTCTCCCTGATGAGTCAGCACCTTCAAAATGCAAACGTTATTTATTTGTTTCTGGCAGAAAGTTCTGTTTCCCTTACCAAATGTCACAGCTATGCTCTCAGTGAATTTGATGCTTGAGTTGTTAAACAATTTTACAGTAAAAAACTTTGATTAAATTTTCTTTGTTTCTTTTTTTCCCCCCCTGCTCTCATCTTCCCTTATGTAAAATAAATTTAAAAATTACTTAACTATTGACAAAGACTGGTTCAAGGAGACTCAAGCTAAGAGACTGTGACAGCCTTAGAAAACTGAACCTTTAGACAGGTTTAAATGGCAGATGGTACAAGAAATCATGAAGTTGCGTGCGATGAGCTAGGCAAGTGTTTACATATGTGACAGCTAAAGAATGGATAACGTGGTAATTATATACTGTCACTGGTGTACTTTGTCCTTCTCACTTCCATCTATTCGTGGAGCTTGATGTCAGAATCGTTGAACAGCTAGGGCGTGTGGTCCATATCCCAGCTAAGGGGATAGCAGAGTTGGCACCTTCAGCTGTAAAAGTGTCGATGGGGAGAACGCGGGTGACGAATGGCGACGGCACCCATCAGAGAGGGAAGGCGAAGAAGCAGTGGTGGGGCAGCGCACACAGCAGTTCATACCTGCTCTTGAAAGCCGTGTCCACCGCACTGAGTTCCTCTTCACTCTGTCCACATCCTTTGCAATTCAGGACAGTTTGGACTTGAGGCGCATAAAACATTTTTTGTTAATGGACTGTTAGAAGCCCAGCACAGTTTGTAATTTAGGTTGAGTAAAGACTGCCTGAAGAAGTTGCTTAGCATGCTTTTAATAACTGTAAAGGCGGTGCTGCACCTGAACGTTTCACTGCCACCAGTGCTACGTCGTGAACTTTTTCACTGCTGTACGGATAATGGGATTTTTTTTTGTTTTTTTAACAGGATAGCAGTTTTGGGTTGTGACAAACTCCAGCACTACGGGAACCACGGTTTCGCAGTGAAGAGCTGCTGCTTTCACAAGTTCTGAAACTACCAGCCAGTCTTCCTTGAATTTTGGTGTGTGAGTCCTTGGAGGAGGTTGCATATATACATGTTTTCATGAAGAGAAGCGAGAAGCCAGAAGGTTATAGACAAATGAGGCCTAAGACTTTTCCTGCCAGTAACTATACTGGCAGCAGTCAGCAGATGCTACAGGAAATACGAGAGAGCCTCAGGAATTTACCTAAACCCTCAGATGCTGCTAAAGCTGAACACAGCATGGGCAAAATGTTATCTGAAGATCCTAGACAAGGCCGAAATCCCCCCAAATTTGTAACATATCATAAAGTTTTGCAGGAGATAAGAAACTCACTTCTGCCTTTTGCAAATGAAACAACCTCAGCTGTCAAAGGAACATCAGAAGTTAATCGACAAATGCTGCAAGACTTACAAGCTGCTGGCTTTGATGAGGTGAAATATTTTGTTTTCAAGATTTGGTGTTCTGCTAACTATAAACTATTAGTACATGTCGGAGGGCGTGTTGATCATGGAATGTTTGAACAGCATATAAGTAAAATAGCTTCAAAATCTGGTAGGTTAGAAATTAATAATTAGAAATTAGGATGTGGTGAAACTGGTAATAATGGGGGATGAAGAGGAATAGAAGGATTTGGAGAGGCTTGGCTTTTTTTTTTCCTTTTTTAAGCATCTTGTACAGTTTGTTCTTATGTGGTAGGGGTAGGTTGTTTTAATTATTTATATAACTTTAGGCAGAGAGAACTGGACTCTCTAGAACATGGATTTTGCCTCTGATACTCAACGGAATTTTGGATTGTGCTCAGATAAAATATGTTGATAAAATATGGCCATTCTAGATTGAAAGGCAGTACCAAATATTTCAGAAATGAATTTTAATGAGCTTCTTACATCTGTGGCTTATAGAAGCTCAGACTTTATGGAGAAAGAAATTTGGCTATCCTTACTTTATGCGCTTGGTCAGATACAGATAAAATAACAAGGTACATGACAATACCAGTTGCAGAGTGTCTTTGCAGTATACTCTCAAGACAAAAATGTCAAGTCTCTTGAAAATCTTGGACATAAGTAATTATTCTACTATTATTTTCATTATAAGAACAGGGAACTAAATAATTGTTCAATTTATTTTTTAAATTGTTGACTAAACTTATTTCCATTAATTAATTTTAATAAGTGAAAGGAGTCTCAAAAGTGGTTGCCAGGAATAAAAAATGAATACACTTACAGCTCCTGTGTTTTTACTGGGATTTGCACATCAAAGTAAATTACACCTGTTTTCGTGCCTTCTCTGTAAACCTGAGTACAAAAGCAGGTTGAAAAAAGAAATACCAAAGAACTCATCTTTCCAAAGGAAAAAGGCACAGTACCACAACAGGGATTGCCTTCACAGGAGTGCGCTGCTTGTAGTAGTGACCAGCTCACGAGTTCTGCTGGCTGTGATACTTTGGTATTTGCAGGGATCTACCTCTACCAAGAGTGAGCTTCTCCAAAACTATCAAGTGGCTTTTCCTCAACAGTGTCCCAGTGTCAGGTGCTGATAGTGGTTTTTCACGTTCCTTTCGCTCACTCAGATACACAGTGCAGGCTGTGTTTTCAGTAAGAATTTTATAATGATAACGGATTTGTAATAATTTGTTCCTGCTCTGTGGTTTGTTGCTGAGGTTGGTTTTTTGTTTGTTTGTTGTTGTGGTTTTGTTTTTGTTTTAAGTAGGTCAGTTTTCAGATCTATTTTTACAGATCGAACCTGCAGTCATTTTTGCAGACTGAAGAATAGTATGTGGCTGGATAATAACCTAGAAAGGTATCTTAAGTTGGTATTTTTGTTGGATCCTTTGTATCTTGAAGCCTTTTGCTCCTACCCTTTGTTCTTGGATGCTGCTGAGAATTCCCAGGACACCTGTGGTTATATGGACCTTTTTTCAGGCACAGTGCCAGCGTAAGCCGTTTCTGCCATGTGTTAACCCACAGTTGTGTGGCCACAATAGTCCATATGGCATTGGCCCCTGAACAGCACCGGGAACAGATACAGCTGAAGTAGGAAAGCGTTCTTCTTGGTGGGCACTGTTTGAGATAGTACATAGGAATGAAATGAGAATATATTTTGAGCTGAGATTGTTTTATGGACTGGATCATAGCTGGGGTGTGTTGGCCAGCTTTTTTACCCCCTTCCTTTTTTTAATATATTGAATGTCACAAATGTTCTGGTTATTCCCCCCCACCCCTCAAGTAGTAGGCAGGATTCAGGGTTAAAGCTGAATGGAGAGATAGGTATCTATAAGTATCAGGTGTATATATATAGTGTGTACATAGACAGTAATATATATATGTATAGTAATTATGGGAGAATGCAGTTCATTGTGTTTTGTTTTTTGTTGTGTTTTTTTTGTTGTTTCTTGGTTTGTTTGTTTGTTTTAAACACCCTAAATAGCTTACAGGAAATCTCTCTTGCTTATTGGGATTCAAGTGCAGTCCTCATGTTGTGTGTAAGGTGATGCTCTTCAAGACATTGAATACTTCATGTTACATAGGTGCCCAAGGTTTTTGTTCTTCAGTGAGAGGGGAGAGAGATCCTGTGGCTCTTGCTCAGGTCCTCTGGTTAGGGGAGAGGGAACTAAATTTAATCTCTTAAAATATTGCTGGTTCTGTACTTTGAGATTCTGTGTGTCTTTGTGGCTTGGTGATGTGAACTTGTAGGTTTAGGTTTATATATTGTAGAATTACTTGGCTAAAAGACAGTAAATTTGGGTTTGAAACTGATTAAGATGAAAACAGTAGTCAGTAGGTAGAAATGAATGATGGGTCCTATAGAAGTGTATTCAAATTGGAAATTAAATACTCTGGACAACTTAACCTTCTGTTTTCACAATGATTAATTAGCGTACTGCTGCTGAAAATGTACTTCTTTGCAACAGATCAGTCTTGCCTACAATAGTAGAAGTGTTGCAGACGTAACTGTCTCACGAAGGAGCTATGAGATCAAAAGTCGTATCTGCTTTTTTCAACAATGTCAGCTGGTCTGTAAACTTGCGACAAACTTGTTATATGTATTTCTTTATTGTAAAATCCTTTTTTAAGGTTCTGCTTCGTTCACTGAATTTAATTATTGTTTCTGAAGGCTGTATGTAATTTTGTATGTTTGTAGTGTTAAAAATGTAGAACAGGCATGGTGAAAGTATAAATGTGGGTTTGAATTTGAAATTGATACTAACTGTTTCCCTTGTGAGCCCTCTTTGGTTTCCCATGGATTTTAGTAGGAGGTGAATGCTGTCGTCTGTAGGTAACCTGTTCAAACATAATGTGAACTGAAGTGATTGCTTCGATATGACAAAGTGTGGCCCTAACAAATCACTAAAGACAGTGAGCTCAATTACAGGGAGTTGTGCTGTGTATTTGTTTCAGATTTGTTGAGTGAACTGCACAAATCCTGTGCAATATAACTGGGAGAGCAGTGCCTAACTTCTAACCATCTCTGAAATTCTGCCTCTGTTGCTTGACCTTGATCTCATTCAAGTCAGTGGAAAAACCACTGGTCCATAATTGACAGAGCTGGGATTGGCCATCAGATCAAAACTTGCATTTGGATCTCTAAGAACACAGACCCTAAATCTACCACAAAATTAAGAGAATTTCTGCCAATAATGTTGTCTTCATCAGGAAGAATTCTTAGGGAGAAACTAATGGATGTTTATTGACAAAAAGTCATGCTAAGTTGAAGGAAAATGAGCAAAAACCAAAGTTCTGAGTCTCACATTAGGGTATCTTTCATAGAATAACTGAGGTTGGAAGGGACCTCTGGTCATCATGTAACTAGCTGTTACCTGGGTAGTGTGTATCAGTGCATGTAAGCAAACTGTACGAATAGCAAAGTGACACGATTTTCATCAAACTATAGTGCTTCAACAAGTTAACTTTTTTTTCCTGAAGATCCAGACTGTATTAGTGTTTTGGAGGATCTGTTGTGGAGAAAACATTTTAAAATTAGTTTAAAATGATTGAGAGACATCAGTTATGTACTTTGGTAAAATTACTGGAGGATATTTGGCTAAAGAGCCATGATTTTTGGTATTTTTGCCATTTTCTTGTGATTTATTTTTTGTATGTAATTTTCTCTTTAGGATATGGTTATACAAGCTCTTAGACAAACTAACAACCGTAGTATAGAAGCTGCCATCGAATTTATAAGTAAAATGAGCTACCAGGATCCTCGTCGGGAACAGATGGTTGCAGCAGCAGCAAGACCTGTAAACGCAGGTATGAAACCGCCAGGTAGGTGTATCCATGGCAACTCAGTAACTCGCTGCGTGTATTCTTAGAGGTGAAAAATATAAAATAGCACATTCCTCCTTCATGTGTGCACAATGGAACAGAGGAGATGTTGAGATACAGTTTTTTGCTTTTAAAAATAGCATGTAAAGTATATAATGCAATTCTTCTGAAAGATAGGTGTGTTTGACACGAATTTTTAAGGTGTTTCTTTCTATAACTGCATGGGTTTGGTATTGTATGTAAGCATTTTATACAAGGAATGGCATTCAGATCTCCTTTTAGTAATTTTTGTCCCTCATTGGTGTGATGCTCATATTTTGTTGCCAGTGTCAGGTGCCATTTAGAAGTCAGTGGTGAGCACTGAATTCTTATTTTAATTTTTTTGTCTCTCTTTTCACACACTCTCCCACGCAGCAGCACTATGTATGTGTACTTTTGTGTGTATATATTATTTTTGTGTGTGTATATGTATTTATGTACCATATGGCTACAATATTTGTATTTTAGGATGTTCTGTTTCAAGACCCCTCTCTCTACTTAATTTTCTGCCTGATTCCAGATTTTGTTTCTATGATTTTTAAGGCAGACTTCATGTTTTTATAGAAGTTAGAGGACAGACTATAGCTTTAGTAGCAACAGAGTCAGAATTTTACTGCTTGCTATTATTGCTTTCTTAACACATGCAAGCGCATTTTTAGTACCTCTTGACGTTTTTCTTTTTTTACCGGGTTTTAGTAGCATACACCTAAACAAACAGTAACTTTCAAATGCAGCAGAAATACTGAACATCTGTTTGACTGAAGTTGAGTGCTGAGCTGCTAGCTCTGTAAAGTGACATTGAATCGACCATATAGGTATGAGGAAAAATAGTAGTCAAGAGTAGCAAAGTACAGCATTATTCTCATTTAGTCTGTGAAGCAAGGTTAGTCGGTGCTTGTGTGAAGCTGCTAGCTAAATGCCACCATTTAGCCATGATTTTCATTGTTATCTGCAAAGAGATAGTAATTAACACATTCTTTTACTGAAGATATAGTGACTTTCAGCAGTTACAGTACTGTATGTGTTTGGAAGTATCTCAGTAATAACATTGTAAAAAGCACAGCAAGACTGCATGGACTGTCAGTTCCTTGCATGTTACTTTGTTTATATGATGCAAAGTAACATCTGTAAAGTAAATGTATTGTAGAGTTTGGCTCTGTAAGTTTTACTTTCATAGAGTTTTAATTCTTGCCTCTATACAACATTTTTACCCATAAAGACATAACTTTTAAAATTACTTAATCAAATTTTGCATGCAAGGAGTATAACAATTTTGGATGAACTGTAGGCATACGAGGGTGTAAGTGGGCTGTTTGATTTTACAACATTCAGTTAAATTTTAGTTGAAAAACACTTCATTTATTATAAGTGTTAAACTGGAAGGAATAGCAACAGGAATAAACCTGTTTTTTCATGCTGTTGCTTTTTTATGTTTGTACCGAACATCTCTTCTGAGTGTTGCTTGTATGCATGATTAAAAATACGTAGTATGCCTAATAATTCTGCATATTACCATTTTTTCAATTAAAAATTAAGTGCATCTGTAATTGAAGCAAAATTCACCTTCAGAAAAGTGATTTCTAAAAACTCTGAAACTATAATTTCATTGCATTTTTTTGCTCTTGTACTGTGTACTGAGCATACTACCATAGCATGCCGTGTATTACTAGATAAAGATAAATTTTTCATGTGAAATACAGTGGATTGTGCTATGTTGGAGAATTCCCATCCTATTTCTGTAGTAATGAATGCAGAAGAATAAAATATTCAAAGCAGGAAATAGAAATAATTTCTAATAATATAAGTGCTGTGTTTTTCTTCTTGTAAAAGCAGGGACTGTACAGCAGTCAGTTAACCGCAAGCAGAGCTGGAAGGGTTCTAAGGAGTCCTTGGTTCCTCAGAGGCACGGCCCTTCCCTGGGAGACGGTGTAGTTTATCGCTCAGAAAGTCCCAGCTCTCAGGCTGATGTAGGAAGGCCGTTATCTGGATCTGGCATTGCAGCGTTTGCTCAGGCTCATCCTGGCAACGGACAAAGAGTGAATCCCCCGCCTCTACCACAGATAAGGAGTGTCACTCCTCCTCCTCCGCCTCCTCGAGGACAGACACCCCCTCCAAGGGGAACTACTCCTCCACCTCCTTCCTGGGAACCAAACTCTCAAACAAAGCGTTACTCTGGAAACATGGAATACGTGATCTCCCGTATTTCTCCAGTGCCACCAGGAGCGTGGCAGGATGGTTATCCCCCTCCACCTATGAATCCTCCACCTGTAAATTCTTCCACGCAGGGTCAGAGAGGCATGAGCGCTGTCCCCATTGGCAGGCAACCGATAATCATGCAGAGTTCTGCCAACAGCAAATTTAGTTTTCCCTCAGGAAGAGCTGGAATGCAAAACGGCAATTGTCAGGCAGAATTCATAGTTCACCAGAATGTGGTGCCTGGGAACTCAGTGAGTCGCCAGCCACCCCCGTACCCCATGAATCCAACTAACAGGCAAAGTCCCACAGCACTACAGATGCAGGCAGGAGGATCTGCTCCTCCTTCAGCATACACCAATGGGAACCTTCCTCAGGCAATGATGGTGCCAAATAGAAATAGTCACAACATGGAACTTTATAATACAAATGTGGCTGGAATACCTGCGTCCTGGTCGCAGCCTTCCCCTGTGCAACCGCAGTCGTCACCTGGCAATGGGCATGACATGCCTGCGTGGCAACCCAACGTTCCTGCGCGGTCAAATTCTTTCAACAGCCATCATGGAAATCGGCAGAGTCACTCTAGCAGCTCTCAGCCTTCGGCTACGACAGTAACAGCTATAACGCCAGCTCCCATTCAGCAACCAGTAAAAAGCATGCGTGTGTTAAAACCAGAGCTACAGACTGCCTTAGCGCCCACTCACCCTTCCTGGATGCCACAACCAGTGCAAACCGTTCAGACCATTCCCTTCTCCGAGGGTCCATCGACAAATATGGCAGTTATGTCTCCTGTTGCAGAGGCTCCAAATTACCAGGGTCCCCCACCACCTTACCCAAAACACTTGTTACACCAGAATCCCTCTGTCACTCTGTATGAGACAGGACCCAAGCTCAACAAGGAGGAGCCACCTATTTTATCCAAGGAGGATGAGAATGAGAGGAATTATGAATGTGTTGATTCAACAGATAAAGAAAAGAAACAAATTACAACATCACCTGTTCCTGTTAGAAAAAACAAGAAAGATGAAGAAAGAAGAGAGTCTCGCATTCAAAGCTATTCCCCTCAGGCCTTTAAATTCTTCATGGAGCAGCACGTGGAGAATATACTCAAGTCGCATCAGCAGCGTTTGCATCGGAAAAAACAACTGGAGAATGAAATGATGCGGGTAAACTCTTTCTTCTTTCTAAATCTATGACTAGAGAACTGTTCCCATGTTAAGAAATATGTCTTATTTGTAGAATGCTTAAATAGTACAGATAAATAGAACATGTGGTATATCGTGGTATTGGAGTCTATTTTTATTTTTTTTGTTTGAGCTGTGGTAAATTCTTCATTGCTTTGTTTACGTACTTCATTGTCTTCTTAGAAATTAATTTTTTTAAGTAAGATTTTTGCGTGTCTATATGTAGCTCATCTGGCTCATGTATGATAAGGCAGCAGAAGCAAAATCATTGTTGCGCGAACTGAGATTTAACTACATGGCTCATAGCTTTTTGTTACGCGTTCTATTTAATCCTGATTTTTGAGTGAGTTATATACAATATTTTAATGATTAGTTTTAAAATATTTTTATTTTTAAAAAATAAACACTGCAGGTACAAGTAGCAAAGCAGGGACAAGTGGTAGGCTGGTTAGTGAGTTTATACAGTCACCCAAACAGTGATACCTTTTACATTCTGCAGTTTATTTACAGTAGCGATAGGGTTTTTTTAAGTTCAAATCCAAAAAATCAGTATTTAAAAGTTATATTTTAAAATGAGGGAGACGTGGTACGTTTTGCCTAAGTATTTTATAATCCAGGCTGTAAGGGTGTCTGTTTAAACAAGGAGTAATTGAAAGGGATAATAAAAAACAGATGTCAACAAAACCATGTAAAATCAACTTCTTTGTGCCTACATGAAGTCAGTGATCTATTTCTGGGATTTCAGTGTTGTACTAAACCAAATCAAAAGGGTAAAAACTGGAGCTGATGTATACATACGTCATTTCAAAAGAGAAAACAGTGAGAATTAGTGAAATTAAGATTTGCAGAAATGGAAATTTGAGATGTATTACTTATATTTCTTAACAATTGTAGTTGAAAATTTGACATAAGTACAATGTACCTTTTAATTTATTCTATGAAAGAATGTATTTAAGTTATGCCACTTTCTTGAAGTGCTGTTTTTTTAAATCCATGTTTTCTACTCTCTGAAAATCCTTACTGTGAGCTGTAGTGTTTTATAAGTGTTTGCCTAATCACGAATATGTAAATGTTAGCAAGATTTCTTCCTGGAACTCTTTCTAGATCTTCATTCTTAGTCTTCTCTCTTTCCTTTTCACTTCCACTAACAGCTGATTTAAACTGTTAAGGTGTGGGAAGCTTTCCTGAACTCTGTAGCCTCCATCCCTGTGTAGACAAGTAAGATTTTGGAGCAACAGTATTTATTAAGAATAGCATGATGCCTTTTTAGAGGGCTTTGCATGCAATCCTGCATCAAAATTAAGCATGAATTTATTTTGACTATTTTTGAGTACTTAAATGTAAGATTATAATTCATGTTGATTTGCAAATTTCACTTTCCCTTCTTACTGTGTTGTGTTCCATAGTAAGCATAAGTATTATGTATATGAAAGCACTGATACACCTTTTCTTGATATTTTTCTTGTGCATTTAAAACACCCTAATAAATCTCTTTTCTTATATGAAATGCAATTTATAATATTTATACTAGATTTAAAGCTGGGGTGTTTAATTACAGGCCGAAGGGTGGAAAATGGGCTATTATGCTGCAGCAAACCTCTCCTTTTTCATCAGGGTATAGAAGAGGAATCCTGCAATAGTGAAGTATATTTTGGGTCTTTATGAGAAGGAGAAAGGGAAACCAGCTCGTTACTTATTTCAGGAAGTTTAAGAGGATTAAACAAGTATTAAATCCCTTCTTTTCTCTGCTTTGGTAGGAATTTTGAAAGAAAAAAAAATACCAGAATGCATCCCTGCAGAAATACTTACCTTCACAGGATGCTGTATTTCTAGCATAGGTGACATATTTCTATGCTATCAGGTTTCCTAGGGAATAGAGTGGAGCTGTGTCAGAAATGTTTAATTTAGATGTGTGAATTTGCCCAAGAATTATGCTAGATGTCTTTGCCGCACAGAGAAACTTAAGTCATGATTTAAGGCGCAGAAAGATAAGAAGGGACCAAAATGAGAGTGACATGTGTGATATCGTACATCAGTTCAGGAAGCTCTCCTGTCTGGCATTGACTGGAACTAATTGGAGGTGTATGTGCATGAGTGTTTGTGCAGCTGACAAAGTTGGTTAATTTTTGGTAAAGGCTGTAGCTGAGGAGAGTTCTAGGGAAAATAACAGCAATGCAGGGAATGATGAGTTTGTGATGAACATTTATTTTAGTGGATGCCATAGGAAAAAGTGAAGATGAGTTGCGGGAAGAGATGAAAAATTAGGGCACTGGAGCTATTTTTTACAGCAAAATTGTTAGGATGCAACAGCTAGAGAGCAGGTTGTAGAAGGTAAAGCTACAAGGTGTTGGGAGACTCTGTATGTCTTGCAGTGATTAATTACTGTGTTGGGTCTCACTCCTTCTAGGGTTTTGTTGCCATCTAGATTATACTTTTTGCCAGTTTTCTGACTGATCAGTGGGGCTCAGTTTGTGTGCAAGTGGGGCTGTACTGAAGCAGACTTCGTGGTTCAGATGGGACTTGAGAAGGTGACCCACCGTTGTCCGAACTTCTGCATTGAAATGTGCCTTAAGCATGTTCATTCACAGAAAACTTGAGATGTTTCTGTCCTGGAAGACAGTGCCCAGGTATTCCTGCGGTCATGTGTTGAGAAAGACAATTTCTTGATTCGGAGTAGGGAGTTGAACCGATTTCCCACATCCAGTCTTGAAACTACTACTACCTAGTCCTAACTATTGCCTGTCTGATGTCAGCAAAAAATTTTGTCTCAAATTTGAGACGGCCTTCCCCCTTTAAATCTTACTGAATTGATATTCCATGTGAGTAGACAAGCATTTTGTATGCATTTTTCTAATTGCATCTCCTTTGGATCCATTTTTGTTATGATGCCTGTAAGAAATCTGTGTTCTAACAGTGTTTTCTTTAATAGATGACATATAGTGTACTGAAAGCATTTTAAGATACTGAATGATATCTAATTGATCTTTTATCTTGCTGTTTTTCTCAGTCACATATGTTATAATTTGTTTCAAGTTATGTTTTAAGTTAGGCAAAGTAGAAGTCATCTATTAACATGCAGTTTATACAGGCCTAGACTAGCAGTTACCTAATCCTGATGATGGTCCTGAGTACTGTTACGCAGACGGTATCTTAAGCATTTGAAACATTAAGGAGGTGGAAGCAGCAAGATTTGGTATCAGGAATCGATAAGATGTGACAATAAGAAATAGAAATCTTCTAGAATAGTGCTTGAGTAACAGTTGTGATGTTTGCAGGGATTCAATTTGGCCATGTTCAATTTTATGATCAGAATGTCCAGGAAAAAATAAGGAAATATATTGTAGGTTGAAGTTGGAAGTCATTGCTGTAGGATGGTGATATCAAGCCAGGTAGGCAGATAAAATAGTTGAGATGCTGTGAGAAAGGGAACATACAAGATTTTGAAAATGCTGACAGAAAGCAGAAGAAGAAATGAACATAAACCTGTGTGTGGGTAGTGTCACAGAGAAAAGAATATGAATAGAAAAAAGATTCTGCTCACATTAAAACCAAAAAGAGGGGATATTCTGATTCCAGGGCCTGAAATTTGCCGAGAAAGATGGCACTGGGATTGAACGGCACTTTAAAGGAACTGAAGCCAGCAAAAGTACACTAGGAGGAACCCAGGCTGGAATACGAAGAGAATGCTTAGCGTGGTTCTTGCAGATAAGGGTTTCCACGCTGTAGGTGATGAGCTATGTGTGGCCTGTGAGTGTTTCAGCTGTCAGAATGTTAGTGGTGTGGGCCAGAACAGCAGGGGTGTCCCTTCAAGACAGGGGTGTGTGCACAGATGGGAGCCAAGAACTGATACCGTGGGGAGAAGCGAGCCACTTCAAAGAAATTGCTCTGCTCAACTTGTTGGTATGTGGAGTGGAGAGCAGTAGAGGGAGTATGACTGAAGTCCTGTTAGGAAGAGGTGGGTTATGTGGTAAGAGGGAAGATCAGGTCTTGGCTTGTGGCAGAGGCATGCGCTTGGTGTGGGTGGACAGTAGGAAACAGCGCCACGTGGATCTGGTTTGTGTAGGTACGCAGGGAAGCATGAGAGCGAGAGTTGCATACTCTCTCCTGCAGCTGAAGTTCCACTGATGTGGTCAAGAAGTTCAGTGACTTCTGCTCTACCTCGTCTAGAGAGTGGAAGCCTTTCCCACTGCAGCTCCTTAGTTAGCCCTCAGCGACTTACTGCTCCTAGGCATGTCTTGGCTTCTTTTAGCTCTGCGAAGAGAATCAGGGAGGCAGTTGATGCACGCTGTTACTCTGATAAGTATTATTTGCAGGGGTTTTAATCAGTGGTTTGTAAATTACCCTTTCTGTGCTTGAGAACATACTCCCTTCTCAAGAACCTTCTGGTGCATGGCACCTTGTGCATTTTGCTGTTGAAAGTGATCACGTTTTGTTTTATATCACTCCTATATGTTTTCATAGAATCCTAATGTGTAAATTAAAAAAAAAGGAAAACAAAAACCCTAAAGTATTACTTCCCATGCTGTACATAAGTATTTCGTTTGCTTTGCCTAAGCCTTGTAATTACAAAATCACCAAGAATCAAGAGTACTGTTCGCTTTTCAGATTTCTTTCTGTTTGCTCCACAGGTTGGATTGTCACCAGAAGCCCGAGATCAAATGAGGAAAATGTTGTGCCAGAAAGAGTCTAATTATATTCGGCTAAGAAGAGCTAAAATGGACAAGTCGATGTTTGTAAAAATTAAAACCCTGGGAGTTGGTGCATTTGGAGAAGTTTGCCTAGCAAGAAAAGTGGATACTAATGCTTTATATGCAACAAAAACTCTGAGGAAAAAAGATGTATTGCTCAGAAATCAAGTGGCTCATGTTAAAGCTGAGCGGGATATCCTTGCAGAAGCTGATAATGAATGGGTGGTTCGCCTGTACTATTCATTCCAAGATAAGGACAATTTGTACTTTGTAATGGACTACATTCCAGGAGGTGATATGATGAGTCTCCTAATTAGAATGGGTGTCTTTCCAGAAAATCTGGCACGGTTCTACACAGCAGAACTGACCTGCGCAGTTGAAAGTGTTCATAAAATGGGCTTCATCCACAGAGATATTAAACCTGACAATATCTTGATAGATCGCGATGGTCATATTAAATTGACTGACTTCGGGCTCTGTACAGGTTTTCGATGGACCCACGATTCAAAATACTACCAGAGTGGTAAGAGAAGTACAAAAGGTTTCTTTTTTATTTTGTCGACGTGTCGTTCTTTGCAAGGAATTAAATAATAAATGAGTAGAAAGAGGATTGTGCTGTTTCCTTTCTGAATTTCTTTCCTTATTCAGAAAGGAAACAATATGTCTGCACACCACTCAAATTAGAGAAAGCAATGTTTAGTTAGGGAGGGTTTGTAAGTGTGAGCATTGATTCCTTAAGGGAGAAGGAATGAGCTGTGCTGCTGTAAGTTTGTCCCATTAGTGGTTTCTGAAATTAGGACAGAGAAAATCGCCACGGTAGCAAGATAATTACATAGACAACAGCCCTAACGCTGTTTTGAAGATAGGACTGATGTTTTATATGTAATTGTTCTTAAAAACCTTGCCCCAAGTTCTGAGTGTCTCATGTCCTGCCTTTTAGTGTAACCTGTTGATTTCTGAGAAAGGTTTAAGTAGGCTTTTAAAAATCCTACTTGATTACCTAAAACAACAGCTAAAAAAAGGTTAGAGCAAAAAAAATTGAGAGTGATAAAATACAGATTTTGTAATAACCTATTTTTAATTTTCAAAAATAAGAACATACCTTCAAAAACAATTTTTAGATTACTTTTGACATGTTTTTATCAAAATATCATGTATCTTGGGCCAGGCTGTTACACAGTCTCTGGAGAGAAGTTGAAGATTTAAAATCTGATTTTATTTTTTGATGGTTTAAATACTGGGGGTTTTTCTGTTTACATAAGAGCAAGAACAATATACACCCTGTACCCGCAATGTGGTTATGTTAAGGAAAAACTGAGAAAAGATCAAACTCTGTACTTTCTCATAAATACGTAAAAAATTAACTTAAAAACCCAATGTCCTCAAAAGTTGGTATTTTATATCTTAAGCAAAAAGTCAAAATCCTGATGTTGATGACCTTTTTAGCTCTCAAATTGAGTGTTGAAATTGAAACAGATTCTGTCTTATAACAAGAAATGTTAACGGATAAAGAAAATTTCGTACTAGTTAAGAACTAAGGTAATCTTCCTCATTTTTGGCATCTTTCTCACACAATTATAGGCGATCATGCACGTCAAGACAGTATGGATTTCAGCAATGAATGGGGTGACCCAGCAAATTGCAGGTGTGGAGATCGGCTGAAGCCACTGGAACGCAGGGCTGCACGTCAGCATCAGCGCTGTCTGGCACATTCCCTTGTTGGCACACCCAATTACATTGCGCCAGAAGTATTGTTACGAACAGGTAATGCGTTTTTGTACTGTAATCTCGCTTGAAAAGTAACTGATATTCAGGTAGCTTGCTTCACCTTTTTACACGGCCACTTTTCCCAAGCATATAATATTTTGACAAAAAATAAATAGTTGTTAATATGGAAATCTTAAACAAGTATTGAATAGAATTCTCTTGTGAACCATTTTATTCTTAGAAATACAAGATTAAAATTATTCTAAGGCTTTGACTACCTTGTTTTGACTTCATTTCAGGTTACACACAGTTGTGTGACTGGTGGAGTGTTGGAGTAATTCTCTTTGAAATGTTAGTCGGGCAGCCTCCATTCCTGGCACAGACACCACTGGAAACACAAATGAAGGTAACTTTAAAAGTCGGGTATTAAGAGTGTGAAAAAGCAGGCTTGAAATTTACATAGTCTTTCTAATTTGCAGTGGAATCAGAGGTGACTTTTGAGAGTGCTGCTCTATCCAAGCACGTTATAAACTAACAAAATTTTAAACTTTACATTATTGTGGCAGTGCACGACATTTGTAAAGGGACTTCAGGGATCGCGTTCATATCTTTTATCTGGTCGTACGGTAAACATGCCAACTAAAAATCGCTTTTCAGATCTCAGCCGTTCCCTTTCACTTTTTGCACCTGTTCCAGTTATTATTTCCACTTTATTTCCGTCTCCTCTTCCAGCATCTGAGTGTTCTTTTCCCACCACTTGGCTTACGTACCCGCTCACCTGCAGAGGATTTCCTTTGGTGATGTACCTGCAGGTGCTCAGCATGCAAAGGTGAAGGAGCAGCAGATGACTCTGGCTGCTCAGGGTTATTGGCAGCTCAGGGCATTGGTCCTTCCTGAGCCCCAGCTGTTTCAGAGAAGCCACCAGGGCAGTCTTCTGCAGGTGCCATTTTGCAAAACTACATTCAACTTGCAAGATACTAGTTGGCTCAAATGTAGTGTAGTATTGATTTTTTTTTTTTTAACTCCAAATATGTTAATCTTTCCAGTGCATCAAATAAATCAAAAGTCGTTTGCCTCACCTTCTGTTTAAGATTGTAAGCTATGTGCCTAATCTCAGGTTCCAGGTGCTGGATTTTATGGTATCTTTCTTGGTTTATAGCTGGGGTATTCTGTGCCAGACTCTAGTTTAGATTTGGAATGTGAATAAACTTCACCTGGATTTTGCCAGATTTCCAGACAAAATATTCCTTGTGTATCTGAAAGAGCAGCTTCCTGTTTTCCCCTCTCTAGTGTGAAAACACTTAAATATGTTGAATGATTACTTTGTGGCTGTTTGGTTTTTTTGTTGTTGTGTTGTTTTAATTTTCACTGTGTTTTTTCTTTTTTATGAAATTGTAAATAAATAACACCTCTTTTTGCTTTAAAGGTTATCAACTGGCAAACTGCACTTCATATTCCACCTCAGGCTAAACTGACTCCAGAGGCCTCCGACCTTATTATTAAACTCTGCCGAGGGCCAGAAGATCGTTTAGGCAAAAATGGTGCAGATGAAATAAAAGCTCATCCATTTTTTAAAACAATTGATTTTTCGAGCGATCTACGACGGCAGTCTGCTTTCTACATTCCTAAAATTGCTCATCCTACGGACACGTCAAACTTTGATCCAGTTGATCCAGATAAATTGTGGAGCGATGATGATAAGGAAGGGAACAGAAATGATACACTTAATGGGTGGTATAAAAATGGAAAACATCCTGAGCATGCTTTTTATGAGTTCACCTTCCGAAGGTTTTTTGATGACAATGGCTACCCATACAACAATCCAAAGCCTATTGAGTATGAGTATGGTAGTTCCCGAAACTCAGAACACCAGTCAGATGATGATGATGATGATGAACAGGCAGGTAGAGGAGTTCAAAATCGTGACCTGGTTTATGTTTAGTAGAGGACTAAATATTAAAAACTAAATAAACTTATTTTGCAGCTGCAGTTTTTGAAAAGTCTCTTAAGAGAATTGAGAGAAGATTGCTAGGATAAATACATGCACATTTTTTTTTTTTTTAAAAAACACTAAGAAAATTGTGTCTTCTTTTACCCTCTCTGTACATTTTGTTTCCCCAGAATACGGGGAAATCCTTCTCAAATGTTAATTTATTTCAGCATTATTAATTGTTTAATTTAGAAGAGATTTGATGTTAGGTGCAAAAAAGTATCACTTGAAGTTTGTTATCAGTTCTCTGTACTCTAAGTACTCAAAATAGGAAATAGTGATGATTATTTTTTTTTCCCCCTAAGATGATGCCTGGTATCTATTTGTACATATACTGAATAATTTTAGTAAACAAATCTCTGCTTCAGAATTTTTAATGACAGTTTTTCCTTGCATTGACCAAATATAAAACCTACTTGACACTAATAAAGCTCTCTGATACATTTCTGAAGAGGGGGAAAAAAAAAAAAAAAGGCTGCTGTACCCTCACTTCTCGCTGTATTTAGCCTAATTATTCACAGTGTTGGAAAAACTGAGCCATCTATCTGGTGAAACGTTTCCAGCTGCTGTGGTAGTGGCATAGTTCTCAGCTTTGGAACAAGAAAGTGTCAGTCTTGGCTACAGCATGATTGTAAAGTGGTAAAGCATCAGAACTAGTATTTTATTAAATAGTAATTGAATTTGACATCGGTAACACTGCAGCATGTGACTGGTACTCTCAAAGCAGAAGGACTGCTCACTCAGAAACAACTTGATTGTCTCCTGTCATCAGTTCTCCTATAGTTATGAGAGGAAAAGAGCTTTAGGGAAAAAACACTTTCTGAAATCTAGTTTAATTTTCTGACTACAACCAAACTCTAAAGTGTGTACAGTTCTGCTTTAGTTGGAGTTTTTAGTTTGAAAAATAAATTTTAGTATAGTTTCTTTGTTATATGTTTGAGATAGTAATGGGAAAAGGTTATAAATTACGGCTTTTGAGACTGTTGCTGCGGAGACCAGTTTCACTTGGCTTTAACAGTTGCTCTCCTATTGCACAGACGGTGCGGAGCAATGTCGCGCACCAGTCCACCTGAGCCGTCGGTACAGTTTCAGTGGTCCGTCTTTCACGGCCCAGTTCAGAACGGGATTAGGACCTTAGGGCTGTGTCTGCTGCCTTCTGCGTGATGGTTTTCATAGCTTCCCGCAGCAGGTGAGCAGGCATCCCCTTGGGTCTGCTGGTGGGAGGGTACTGAGCCTGTTGGGGCTACTGGGAGCAGGGAGGGGGGCAGCCCTCTAAGCAGCTTCCCTGAGGCAAGGCCAGGAGTCACCGGTGAGAGGCAGAAAGAATTATGGTTTTTATCTCTCTCCCTCTGCCTGTCTCCTGAGGCTAACACAATGGTAAAGAAAATGCACTATTTTTAGTAAACGTCATGTCTTTTAAAACATTTCCTCCTTCTTGGAATTGAATTCCGATGGATAATCTAATAATGTGCCCGTAAGCATTACTGCTTTCTTAAGTTATTATTTGTGCCATTGCACTGGCATTGTGACTATCTAAACATGATGAAATTGGTGTTCATAGCTGTTCTCGCAGCAAACGCCAGTAACTAGTTTACTTTTCTCACCAAGCTGGTTTAAGAAACTCGTGTGCGCTTCTGGCTGTTTGTTGCCTTTCGGTGCTGCAGTTCAGCGTCCCTCCTTGTGCCAGTGCAGCTGTCCGTAGCACTGTGCTAAATACCGGGTCAGTGAAAAAACTGCTTGGTGGTTAGCATGTGGAGGTTTGTAAGCGTGTTCATTGGAGCGATCCGGTTTCCAGTGTGGTCCAGAAAATCATTTATACTGGCGTAACTGAGGAAGGAGTGAACTGCAGTAAAGAGAGTTGGCAGCGTGGAAGCTTCTTAAACAGACTTTGTCACGGGAGAAAACATTTGTGGAAGTTCACCCCTCTACTGTGAAATGCTTATCGTGGTTAGAAGATGGTTACGAAAAATTGTTTGGTTTTTTTTTTCCCTCAAGCAGGTAGTTAGTTACTTTCTATAACGAAAATGGGTTTGTAGCTTAATAAAACAATTCATGTTCTGTCTGCCTGTTCCACAGCTGTTGAAATAGAATAGTTTTTTTTAAGATGCATTTCATTTAGCTTGAGTATTATAAAATGGCTGCAGCGTATAACTACTCCATTTTATATATTATGTAAAAAAGATTGTTTTCCATGTAAATAAACCTTTAAATGTTATCCTCCTTCATAGTAAGTATCCCAGTAAAACTGGTCTACTTGTCTTGGAGTAAAGTATAATATATTACTGGTTAAAGGTAATTTAATCAAGCCTGCCTTACCATTTGTGAAGTGTGCAGAGAAAATAATGTCAGTTCTTCATTAAATTGACTTAAAATTGCCTTTTTATCTGAGCATATTTCTCCTCTGCCTGCATTGTATTATGTTATATTCCTGTTTAATGCTATAACTGGTCTTTAGCCAATGTGTTTAAAAAAAAAAAAAAAAAAGGAAAAAAGAAAAAGTCTGTAAAGACACCACAGTTCTATACAAGCAAAACCAATTGCTTTTATTCAAGGAAATTATTGAGTCTTTTAAGGACATGTGCAAGTACTGAAATATTAAATATTATTTTACCATTTTAAATATAGGAAGAGTTCACATCTTTAGAATTTGGTAGATGCTTCTGGCGTTTTCTGTTATCTTGTGTTAGAAGTTGTAATGTACATTGTTTGAATTTTACCACCTATATGCTGCAGTATTATGTATTTCCTTGCAAAAATGCA
The DNA here is from genome assembly GCF_965183815.1 of Platalea leucorodia. Taxonomy (NCBI): domain Eukaryota; kingdom Metazoa; phylum Chordata; class Aves; order Pelecaniformes; family Threskiornithidae; genus Platalea; species Platalea leucorodia. The sequence continues at coordinate 56,398,087 of NC_138825.1, read as the reverse complement.
GTGTGTTACAGTCCAAGTTCTCTGAGAAAGTTAGTTATACATAAATGCTGTCACAACTCTCCAACATGCTATTGCCTTACCCATGTTTTGAAACTTCACGTTTCATACGTAGGTTCAGAGTCTGTTGAGATTCTTCATAGCTGCTGCTTAAAACATGGGTATTTCGCTGGTGACCTATGATGGGGATTGGTTTGTACAGGCAGTTGAGAAGAGAAGCCCCTGACCAGCAGCTGTGGAATTCTGCAGTAAGTTTTAGTTCAGGTTGCTTTCACTTTGTAAAGCATGAAAATAAATTTCTCTTTTATGTGCCCTTGTACACATATTAATTGTATTTATAAAATGTTCTATAGTCCCGTAACTGTACTGTAAATACTATTTGATATTCAGTGGCATTCTATCCTAGGGCAGGCCCTCTTGCTGTATCTTTTCTATCCTCAATTTGTAATGGAATCTATAGAATATATGGCTAGAAAGTCTCTTCGAGACTGGCGTATCTTCTGCTGTTGCAAAGCTGTGAGTGGGAATGATTTATTTAGACTCCTTTTAATATTATTCAGCTAATAGGCAGTGCAGTGGGTGGGTTCTTAAATGATGCTGCTGTCACCCGAGATGCTATTAGGCTTTGGTTTCAGATGTCTTTGGTGTTTCAGAGCAGACCTTTAATCTTTGCTTTAATTCAGCTGAAGCAAAAAGATAATAAATTGGGTCAATGTCGTAGTAAAATGTTTGAATGCCTTAAGATGCTCTTGATAAAGGCACTATTCAAGTTTACTGATTTATATATATCTATATAGATATAGATAGATATATTCCATGTGTTTATATGTATATATAATGTCTTTTTTGTATTATAAATATCCTTCTGACTGTCAGTTCTTTTGGATCCTCCAATTAAATACATAGACCACCGCACAATTGTGCTTAAGCAAATTATTCATTTATGACGTGCCTAGTTAGTGAACTTAACAGTCTCGCGTTATCTCACGCCCGTAGTAAGTTACTGACCGGTCCTTGGAGTATTGGGTATTTGTGTCTGTCACGACATGGGCATCCCCTTTGCCAGGTCTCTGCATACCTGTAGTCCAGCTGCATGTGTGGTATGTGATCTCTGGATGCTGGCTGGTGTGTTTGGGTTTTATAGGGTTACGTGGTGGGGGGCGGCTTGGACCGTAATCTCTGGGTCCCCTGAAGTTCGTATGAACAGAATGTGCCTCTTTTACGTTGACTTTCCCAGTCGGTGCCCCAGAGCGTCCGTCCCCTTCGTGCAGGAGCGCCAGGTGTCCTGTCTGCCTCTCTGTGCCCGATGATTGAGGAGCTGAGGCTTCCCTGCCCCTGCTGACTGAACTGTTAGTGCAGCCTGCGTGTTTGACCTAGGGGATGTGAGTGGATGGTTGCACTGACGCTTACTTAAAAGTTACTTCAGAATAAGGGCACTTGTGAACAGCCTAAGTGAATCATCAGCTGCTGGTAATCCGTGACATTCCTTCTGAGTTTTAGAAGCTTTCTGGTTTCTCAGAATCGGTTTCTGTAGTGTAACACCTGCTGGGGTAATAAAAAAAACAAACAAACAATGAATCTTTATAAAAAGTGAAAATCAAGTTCTTGTTTTGGCTAATCAAATATGAAATGTAAACATCAGTTGCCCAAATGCATGTATTCTTCTTTCCTTCTCCTTCACACCCCTTTCCCCCCAAGTCCCCTTTACGCTGCAACAGCTCTACCAATTAACAAAAAAATTGCATATGTTTAATATCAGTAATGTTATTGTACTTAGCTGTCACCTCATGTTTGTAACCTGTTCTCAAGAGTATACATTTTGATGTTAAAGAGTTCTATTTATTGGTGCTCTTTCCCTGTCCTCTGCTGCCTCTTCCATCAAAATAATTAAATCTTAGTTATTTATTATGCACACATTATGTATTGTGAAGCTATTCCTTAAGAGAGATATGACAATATATCACAGCTTTCATGTTTGTTAGGAGGGAAAACTGTTTCTGAGAAAGTCCACTTTGAAGTGCGCATCTCAAACTGCTGATGCAGAAACCAGTGTCTTATTGCAGAGACTATTTTATATCCTAATTCTTCTACCTTTGGTGGGGGGACACGACACAGGGTGGAAGTACGGCACCATTTTTCATTCACGAGCAACCTGTGGAAGGAAGAAGGGTAATCCCTCCAGCTCTAATCAACCAAGTGATGCGATACAGCAACACTTAGAATTTTAAACACTCATCAACAGCAATATAGAAATGATTGTTTTAAATTCAGACGCTCGTTAAATGGATAGCATCAAGGACAGTTTCCTGTGGCTTTCTAAGGTCAGGATCTGGTTTTCCTAAGCCCCGTGGTACACGATGCTGTTTTCTTTCCCAGAACACCACCCTTTAGAACAGTTTGAAGAGCTGGAGACTGTCACAAAGCAATGAATGATGTGGAAATATAAATGGATACGTCATCTTCACTTGGCAAACCCCATCGTTGCGAATTATGGAAAGTAAAGAGCTAAATGAAGCCAAGCGATTGATCCAACTTCTGCTTCTTGTAATGCTCCCTTTGAAAATGCGGCCGTTCCCCTCAACCGCCGCCGCGGGCTTTCAAACGGTCGCGGCGGGGCGGGCCCGCCCCGCCGCGACCGTTTGAAAGCCCGCGGCGGCGCAGGCGCAGTCCGCCCTTCTCACCTTGAACTGAGGGAGGCGGAGCATCTGTTTTCGTAGCAGCATTGGTGGTTCAGTGGTAGAATTCTCGCCTGCCACGCGGGAGGCCCGGGTTCGATTCCCGGCCAATGCAATTACACTTTTCTTTTCCCGCTCTTATTCCCCCAGCCTATTTTTTTTTTTTTTTTTTTACTTAAAAATTAAAAAGCAAAAAGCTTATCGCTGTTCGTAATAACGCTAAAAAAGACGCCTACGTGTTATCGGCCTATACGGGCGAACCTTCACCCCCCGCTTCGCCAGGCTGGAAGTGACGCAACCGGATTTGCCTTCAAACTGCCGGCGGCGGCGGCAGGAGGCGGGCAAGGCCGGGGGCGGGGTTAGTGCCGCTGGAGGAGGAGGAGGAGGAGGAAGGGAGAAGAAGCGGCGGGGTCGTGGCTGCTGGGAGCTGCTGCCGCGGTGGGGCCGAGCTCTGGAGAGGAGTAAGTGACGCGCGGTGTTTTCCCTCCTTATGGCGGCCGGGATGTCCGTCCCTCTCCCGCAGTGTGGCCGTTGCGGGGCGCACCTCCCCCCGCCCCGGCCTGAGGCGAGGGGCGACGCCCGCGCCCCGCGGGCCGCCCGGAGGGGAGCCGGGCACCCCTCCGCCCGGGCGGGAGGAGAGTTTCGGCTCCTCTGTCCCGCGGCCCGGGGACCCGGCGCTGGTTCGCAGGGCGTGAGTCGCCGCGGTCGTTGCCGTCGTTGACACCCGTGACTCTTACACCGTGCTCGTCGGTCTTAGGTCACTGCTGCAGCTTGTACGTGCTCGGAGCCGCACGGGGCATCGCCGTGGCGTCCCTGAAGCCGTCGAAAGGCGCCTGCCGGCGGGTGTATGGCTGCTCAGCAGCCTGCCCCTGGGGAGTCCGGCTGGGTGGGCTGCTCTGGCATGGCACCGTTTCCAACGCCGAACTTTGGTTCCTACTTCTCCCTTCCCCTCCACCTGTTTGTTTGTTTGGTTTTCTTAATCACAGAATCATAGAATCGTTAAGGTTGGAAAAGACCCTTAAGATCATCGAGTCCAACTTAATGAAGTAAGCTTTTTGCAATTATGCTAGTTGTCTCTCCAAACAGAGAGAAGCAGTTGGTATCAATTCTAGATATCCATTCTGCTGCAGACCCTTCTAAATTTTCTGAGAAATTTGCTAATTTAACATTGGCTGTCTAAAAGAATGCCAGCTCCTGTGAAATGGGGAGTAAGTAATATTTTTTTTTTTTTTTTTTAGTCTTTTGAAAGGTTTAGCCTTGAAAGCATCTGCCAACAGTGTATCTATCTAATGATTTTTTTTGTTGTTGTTTTTTGGTTTGGTTTTTTTTTTTTTTTTGTGCTTAAACAGCTAAGTATGCTTATGTTCGTGGTTGCTGGTGGTTTTTCTTTTGCTACCGTTACTGTTACATACAATAAGTGGATGAGAACCAGTTTGTTTAGTGTCCAATAAGTCTGGCAACTCTTCTGTTTCCCAAGTAATTAACACAATTGCTTGTTGATACCAAATGTTGCTAGGAGTGGATGTTGTGAAGAAGAGTACTGAGACTGGAAGGGAGCTCGGAGGTGATGCAGTCCGATGACAGGCCACTGTGATCACTAAAAAGCGATTCCTGAAAGCTGGGACTTCGGGGGGTTTTTTCTCTTCTAGCTTGTTGAGAGAACTTTCTGAATTTTACATGGTTACTTTGATGTCAGAGCCTGTATAGCAGGCTGAAATAATGGAAATGTGTACAGTCTGCCAAAATTCAAGCTCTGGCTTAATCCAAACATTAAGGCTGGACTGAAGGACTCTTTGGAAGTGTTTTCCTTGTATGGCTTGTGCTGTTCTCTGGGTCTGCAGAGTAGCTGGTGGGTCCCCCGTAGTAACTGATAGACACCAACTTTAATCTTCTGTCCCAACATTTGCATATCGATCTCTTCTTTTATTTTTTCAAGTTGGGGATTTCTTTGTGAAGCAGGATTGGTATTGTATTCAGTTACGGCTTCCCAAATTCTAATGTACGAATGTGAGCCGAAATTACTTATATTTGTTCCTTATGATAATTCCTTAAAGTCATTGTGGAAAACATGATGTATCCCCAGTGTTTTCTTGATGATGGTCAGCCTGTTATCTTTGAAATAAAGTATAAAAATAAGTTCTAAAACCTCATTCTCTAAAGTTGTAGGTATCTTGAACCTTTGTTACATTTCAGCCCCTGCTGCTCTTGGCTGTTCCAAACTCTAGAGGTATTTTAGGTGCTTGGAACAAATGATAAAATGTATTCTGATACTAGAGATGGGTTAATTTGATGGGTTTCTATTGTGTTAATTTCAGGGGACGATCTATACTCACAGCTAGTGTAGAGAATGAGTATTCTGATGGTGAAGTGTGTGTGTTTGTACACAGTGTAGAGTTAAACTTGCAAGGCAAAGTGCTTAGGTTATTGTCCTTATATCCTATTCACTGTAAACTTTACAAGCTCATTACTATTTCAGTTGCTGTTGGAACATAGATAGCTTCACTGGGCACGATTCATGGAGAGGTCCTAGCTGATAAGTGCAGCCTTGCTGCTTTGACATCCTGTTATGTGAGGGTACTAGATATTTGTAAATACTTTAAAAATTTTTAAGTGGTACAGGATCAGTTTTGTGGTTTGGTTTTGGTTTTTGGGGGGGGGGTTGTTTGTTTGTTTTTTTAATTCCTTCGGGTCTAGTTCAACTCTGGATTTGTGTATACTCATGCCTCTCCCATGTGTCTTACACCCTGCTCTGAGCTGCCACAGTCTACTATGACTTTCTGCTGCAAACTTTAATCTGGTTTCAGATTAGTACTCTAACTCCATTTTTTTTTCCCTGTCTTAAAACTGCTTCGGCATTTTCAGTTACAGGTACTGTAAGCCTATAGACTCACATTAGTGTATCAGCTCTGACACTACCTGTATTCAAGTGGCAGCAGCAGAGGCATGTCCAGACAGAAGGAGAGCCAGCAGCTTTTTCTGCCCCACTTGTACAGGAGAGCCTTGTATTTGGAAGCCACTTCAAGCTCTTCTGCTCTTATGACTCAACAAGAAGCAACAAATTAAATTGTTTTTCTAGTTTAAACTAAATTCTCTTGCATTTTCAGTACCACTGATGAAACAGATGGATTCCTGTTTTTTTGTTGGAATTACTACTTTTGGTTATGTTGGAAGCATTATAAGTTTAAGTGAGCACCTTCTCCCTCTCCTTCCTCCCCCCTGCCGCATGAGATATTAGCTCATTCTTCTTCTGTGTCTGTTTCTCTTTTCTATCCTTCCTTTCTCTGTCTTCTCTCACCTGAAAATCACATTTACTCTTTTGTTATGTGCAATACTGTCATTTTGGTCCCAAGCTTTCATATCTTTCTGACTTAGCCTCTTTAGATTTTTTTTTTTTCCATTCTTGCTATTTTCGCATTTCCAGATGAAAACTACTCTTACAAGCTTTTCTTTTTCCTAGATATTTAAACCGAATTGCTGTTCTGCTTTGATTGCTCTACAGCATTCAGTGTAAAAAAGTTATCTATTTCTTCTCTCTGTGTTTGAAAATCTAGTTTGGCGTTAGTAACTTGCTATTACTTGATTTTTAAAACATTTATTAGCATCTTGCTCAACTTGTGATTTTGGTGGTGTTAGTCATCAGTTTGAATTCTCAGGACAGGCAAACAGGTGTATCTGGTAGGATGAGCAGGAGTGGAAAAGCTTGCTCCTAAATATAGCAGGGAAAACTTTGGTAATAGCTGTGTGATGATCCATATAGCAGTTGAGAAACATCTTCAGGCTCTTTCTCCTGAGGTAAAAACCAACACAACTCCCAAGTCAAACTGTGTCTCCAAAGCCTAATTAGACTGGGATATGGTAGTCTTTGTAGTTGGTGGTCACATTAACTGTATCAGCTTGTAGGCATCGTTTTGGCCAGCTCAGCGAGTCTCTGGCCGGAGTGAGATTATATAGCGTAGGTTCTTGTGATAGCAGGTTTCCAGACTCAGCCCCGTGGGTCCCTTCTGTGTGGATGGGTGTGGGCTGTCAGCAGCCTGTCTTCAGCTCTGCTGCTGCCAGAGTTCTGCTGTTTGGGCTGTAGCTTTTCACAGCAGCTGTCTGCTTCAAGGGAAACTGGGGAAGGAGGAGCAAGGAAGGAAAAAGAAGAGGATGTTGACTCAGGAATGGATCAGCTGTGTGCCTGGGCATAAAGCTACTTGGGAAAGGGACAGAAAAAGGAGTGGAAGTCTTAAAATGTTTGATTTGTACTTAGCAGCCCCTCTTTACAATGGGGAGCTAATATTCTAGCAATAGGTTGTCTAATGTGTGCAAAGTGTGGCTTCTGAAACCTCTGATAAATGCGTCCAAATTTGACCGTGACCTGGTCTTGAAATGTGTTCAGTCTTAAGTCTGTTTATTGCGCATGTGAGTTTAGTACCTCTTGCATTCTTTAAATAGTTGATCTGTATCAAGTACGCTTCATCCCAGGGCTTAGCCGTAATTGCTTGTCTGCAATTGCTTGTTACTGGTACGGGGTACAGGTACTGAAATGAGAGCAAGACGACTGTCTTGCAGGCATGTTTATTTGTTTATTTTGATGTTTTCTGTGCTTGGTTCTAGGAAATTAGAAGAAGAGTGGGGAAATTCTTGGTATGCAAGAGACAGGAAAAGTGGAGACAGTGCAGGTATCTTAGAGAAGAAGGGGATTGGGATGTATAGGTAACAAATAAGAACATAGGATGACTGCTATATGGACAGTGGCTGTATCATAAAGAATAAGTGTACTGCTTCTACTTATTACTGTATTTGTATAAATCGTAATTCTGCTAATGCTACAAAGTGGAAGTGGTCACAGTCCATAATGTTTGCTCAAAAAAAAAAAAAAAAAAAACACCAACAACAAAACAACAACAAAAAAACCACCGGTGGGGAAAAGTAGCGTGGTTTGAACAATATGTTAAATAAAGTGGGTAGCTACACTCTAAATGTTTAATTGTGGCCTTTCCTTACCTTTCAGTGATAACTTAGCAGGCTCAAGGTTTTTCAAGAATCTCTTTTTAAGTGTAAAAACAAAGGTGATAGGAAGGTGTAAGCTGGGCATGGAAGGTGGATATTTGTTTCGAAGAAACATTAAATAAATCTGAAGAATTGTAAAATAAATGAATGGAAAAATAGTGTTCCCCACAAGGCAAAAATCAGATTGTTAAACTTGTATGCATGGAATGTTAAGGTAAAAAAATTAAAAAAAAACTTAATGCATCTGGAAGAAGGGCTTTGGTTTATTGTCTGTTGGGGTGTTTTTAAGCCATAGGCCATTATAGTATGGACGATGTAGTAGTGCTAACAGTAAAACACCGGTTTATCTTACAATAGAATAAAGAGGGAGGGAGAGTATGCAATTGTGTCTTGTAATGGTGCATTTAAATCTGCATATCTTGTATATGCTTTTCAACAGAATCTTCGTTGCATGGAACAATTCTATGAAGTCGAGAGTTTCATTTCTAGTAATAGAGAAACAATTATCTCTTTATATGGATGACATTCATTCTAGGACCTTTTTCTAACCAGTACATTTCCAGCTTCTATATTTTTATATGCCAAATGAGGTAATGAGCGTATGAAAATAGTCACAAAAATTTGTTCTGGTCCTGGGATTTTTTTTTTCCTTAATATTTCCTATTTTTTTCAGCTTCATGTTGAACATGAGCCTTGTTATGATCAGTGAGAATGTAAAGCTGGCCCGTGAATATGCCTTACTGGGAAATTATGACTCTGCGATGGTCTACTACCAGGGAGTTCTTGACCAAATGAATAAGTACCTCTACTCTGTCAGAGATACGTATCTGCAACAGAAATGGCAACAGGTAAATAGTACTTTTTTTGGGACATTTTGAGGGAAAAGCATTAAAGTAGCAAAAATTGGCTATCCTATGGTAAAGAAAAGTCTAAAAATACTTACACCATTCTCTGATAAACTGTAGTGCTGTTATATATATATAGGCTCTTTTGTTATTATATAGACTTATTTGAGTCTTCTTTATGACTTCTTGCGCTGATGATGACAAAACAGGGAATGGAACACAGCCCTGGGGAGCCAGTGCACTGTCTGGCTTGTCAGCTTCTTGCTGATGAGTGCCCCTGTGATGCTGACTTTTTTTAGGCTGGTGCCATTTTGAATAGTCTTATTTCCCTCTCAGTGTTTTAGTAGTGTGACTTACAGATCCTTAATAGAAACTGAGTTGTGGCTACCATGTTAATTTATCCTTAGCACAAACCATCATTTTTTTTCATTGACATTCAATCTATTAGGTTGCGCTCTTTTCTGTCGTGCTTGTTTAATATGCAAAATTTGTCAAAAGTCTCTTTGGTGTTAAATCCAAAATTTATTTGTTTATTCTTTAAATGTGATGAGGAAGGCAGAAAAACCCTCTTAATATCTGATGTGCGTTATTCTTGTCTATTGAAGTGGAATCAGGTAGCTTGTGAAACCTTGTGGAATCCATCCAGGCATTACGTGGGCTTGAACAGAGGACTGTTACAAACTTATTTGCAACGTGCTTAATCTACTTTTTTTTTTTAATCAGGTTTGGCAGGAGATAAGTGTGGAAGCTAAGCATGTGAAAGATATAATGAAAACATTAGAGAGTTTTAAACTAGACAGTACTCCATTGAAAGCTTCACAACAAGAATTACCAGCTCATGATGCAGAAGTCTGGTCTTTGCCAGTACCTGCTGAACGTAGGTAAGAGAACCTGAAGACCTAAATTAATGTTTATCAGGGCAAAGTGTGCTTTGACTTCAGCCTGTTCCTGTGTATTTTTTGTTCTAGAACTTAAATGTGTAACACTTAACACCAGCAGCTTGCCACCATTTGTGGTGAAGGAGATGCCATTTTGAGGCAGCCTACTTCAGAACGTTCTGGGGCTTTTATCTTATATAGGCTTGACTAATGTCAAGCTTTCCCCTCCCAAACTTAAGATAAACTTCTCATTCTATGGAAGCTCAACTCTGTTCCTGAATTGGTCTTCTCATCAACTTTAAAATTATTCTGCATGTAGCTCATATGAGAAGGATGAAGAAGTATTATCTGAGTAACAGTAAAATCTAGAAGTGTCCAAGCTCAGTTCCTTCTGTGTAGCAAGGTGGTTCCCTGATCTCCTTCATGAACTGGTCAGTTAGGCTAGCATAAGCTCAAGGGGAGGGGTGGGAACAAGCAGCTGCAGGCAAGTCTGCTTATTTCAGAAGTAGTTTTAGATTATGCTGGCTTAGTGTCTGTGAAACCGAGGCCCTGCAGTGTGGTTTGACAATGTAGCTGCTCCTGAAAGGATAGTCCTACCCTCCACAGTTGCCTGAGTTTTTTTCACTTTTGTCTTTGTTGGCATTCATTAGCTGGTTCAGGACGCTAAACTGGCAAAGAAGACATTGTTTTGTGAGGCTAGTGGCTTTTTGTTTGGCTTTTAGTTTGTTTGGGTTTTGTTTTTTGTTTTGTTTTGTTTTCCCTGAGATTAGCTATCTGAAGTGGTTAATTGGAGGTTCTAACACATGCCAGTGGTAGCATGAAGGAGGCAACAGGAATGCATGCAAAGCAGACATGGAACTGTGCACTTTGACAGAAAGTGACTATTCGATCAGCTTAGCTGTACTGTCAAACTGTTCTTTGAGGTTTTGAACTTAGAAGCTGTTTCTCACAGATGGATAACTTCAGTCTTTACGGGTACATTTTTACTTTTTTTGATTTATTTTAAGTCTGCTTTCTGAAAGAAATGGGTCTTGTGTGATCACACTGTTTCTGTTTCTCTCATTTAATAACTTTGGAACACTGCTAGCCAATCTCATTCAAACCTTCTGGACGAATAGAGTCTGGGAGGTAGAACTTTCCTAATGTTTTGAAGCTTTCTAGAGATACACAAACTCATGTTTCTAAAAAGGGAAAGACTTGAGAGGACTCTTTCCGTTCCATTTATCTTGCCAGCTGGTGAAGTATTGAGTTGTGATAATATGAAAAAGCCATGGTGAAAACTTGGGCCATGTTGTATTGGAATAACCACAGTAAAATCCTATACTGAGATAGCAGAGCTCACAAATTTAGGTGGAAATTAAGTGTGTAATCATACTATTTCTTTATTTTGAGCATTGGGGTGGAATTCATAGGTGGCTAAGTGTTCATAAATAAAAGTATAGGTTGGTAGATACTCCATTTGAAGAGTGACAAGACTTTAACACTCATGATCTTATCATTAGCATATTCATGTTTCGCAATATGCATTTCACCCTGAAGAGATATGTACAGTTCTGACAAACTTGCTGCTATGAATCAATTAAAGATAACTTTTACAAAGGTACTGGATCCTGATATATCTTGAATTATATGTCAAAACACATCTTCTAGTTCAAGTAAATGCTTTCCAAATCAGAGTCTTCTATTTTCTGTTCTCCAGAAATATCCTTGAACTTAAGCTTTACTGATAGCTTATTAATGCTGTAATTTTAGGAAGGCCCATGGAAAAAGTATGTCTGAGAGTGTAACGGATTTGTATGGGGAAGAAACTGAATTTCAAAAAGGAAATCCAAAGTACCAATGACGATACTGGTTTATTCATATACACTTCTGAAAGTAGTTTAGTTTCAAACAGCTGTAGGCCTCACATATATATTTTCTTTCCCAAGAAGTGAAAATAAAAGGAAGTGAAAACAAAATTGTCATTCCCAAGAAACCTTTACATTTCTTTGGGTAGGAGAGTGAGGACCATTGTGATAAGGAGAAAATATATTGGTTTGGTTTGTTTTTTTCCTAAGCTCCATAATACTAAGATTACTTTTATTTATGAAATATACGAAGCAAGGAGCTTGTTTTAAGCAAACGACCCCTGAGCTTGTGGCAAAGGGAAAATGGATTTTTAGTGACTGTCTAAAAATGTCTGTCTTGTTTCTGACATACAGATTTTTGTCTTGAGCAAAATGGCTTTTCAGTTTGTAACCACTTGATTTGGTTATGTAGTGCTCACCAGTGACTTTACACTGAGGCTTTTTGCATATGTTACAACTAATTAGACCTTCGCCAGGACCCAGAAAACGTCAGTCTGCTCAGTGCAGTGATTGCAGAGGTCACAATAATCGTATAAGTGCAGCTGTCAGAGGCCCTCACCGTCCATCCTCTCGAAATCCTAATGATAAAGGGAAGGCAGTCCGCAGCCGGGAAAAAAAGGATCAGCAAAATAAAGGAAAAGAGGAAAAGGTAAGCTTGCAAATAACTTCATGAAGTTGAGAAGCTCAGTCTTGCTTTCTTAATATTGAGTGTATTATAAAATTAGATGCCTATAAAATTTTTCTTCTGTTCAAGTCAGCATGCTGACTTTATTCTCACCTTGTAAGATATCTTTGCTTTATGGACAGTCTTGGTTACTGATTGATTAAAAACAAACAAACAAAACAAAAC